>NW_002987824.1:69251-80070 GCF_000006295.1 Pediculus humanus corporis
GATGCGATGATGATGATGATGATGATGATGATGATGATGATGATGACTAAGACAGGAAAAACTTTTGGGTTTCTTTAAGGTGAATAAGGAGAGTAATAAGAAATCCCTTGAAGTGAAAAAGAAAACTCATTTGCACTTTATTAAATGTTTTTAGAGGGGGTGTGATGAGTGAAAAAAGAAAAAAAGGTTGAGATGAAAAAAAAAAAAATGTCCGCACGACGGGGGATCGAAAATAATAATAATAGTAATAACAATAATAATGATAATAAAAACAATTAAACCGTAAAAAACCGTTTTTTTAAAGGATTTGTACTACTTATCGGTGTAATAAAACAAAACAATATGGCGGTGATAATATCCACAAATGTCCATCGATGAAAATAATTGTTGTTGTTAAAATTTATACAAATTGCAATTTGTTACGTAATTTTTTTTATAAACAAGACAACAAAAAAAACTTCAGCTCGATTTTTGTCGTGGAAAAGAAAAAAAATTTTTATTTTTTTTTACAGAAGAAGGAAAGGGGGGGGGTAAATACTTTTTTTTAAATCTTATTCATAAAAAAATTTTATTTCATTTCCCTTTTTATTATTATTATTATTATTATTATTATTATTATTATTATTATTATTATTATTATTATTATTATTATTATTATTATTATTATCCACCATTAAACACGACAAGGCTACTTGTCGGAGTTTTTTTTTTTTTTTTTTTAAGTATTTATCCGAGGTTTCTACCCGATTCCTTAGGGACAAATACTCGAATTTCGGTGGTGCCACTTATTATAAGATAGCACCACATCAATTCTTGAAGGTCTTCCTGAGTCCGTCTTTTTCGATGGGAACGATTTGTCTCCTGAACTGGGCTCCGGTGACTAACATCTTTGGAGTGGCCAGGGTCAGAAGCAGTGAAATTCACGTTCTCGTCGAGCTGCCTCAGGTCGACAGTAGAACAAGATTTTTGTTTTTGGTTCTTACTTTGTCTTGTTCTCATTTTTTTGCTCTTTTTAAGCCAACAGCACGTGGCGTTCTCAAACGGTCACCCATCCAAGTTTGCACCACGCCCGATGCTGCTTAACTTCGGTGATCGTACGGGAACCGGTGTGACCAGCACGCTATGGCCGTTGGCTTATTATTATTATTATTATTATTATTATTTTAAGTAAAAAATTGATTTTCGACGATGAATTTTTTTCCTTTTTTTTTTTTTTTTTTGGTATGGGGGGTGGAGTAGGGTTTATTATAAAAAAAAAAAGTAAAATTTTATCATGAGAAAACGAAGCTGAAACAACAACGATGACGACGACGACGGTAAATGAATATAACAAAGGGCGATGGTGGCGATGGGGGTGGCGGCGGCGGTGGTGATGGTTGTAGTTAATTGAAACGTGAGGGTTAAAAGGTTAAATAAAGGTGCGTAAGTGCGAGGAGGAGGGGGGAAACGTAAATGCACATTGACGTACATGTGGCGAATAAATGAAAAAAATTAAATTTCATCGTCGTCGTCGTCGTTGTCGTCGTCGTGGGGTGTTGTCAAACATTAAAAATGTTTGGAAAATTTCCAAAATGGCAGGAAAGGTGAAGGCCGCGAGATTCGTATAAAAAAATTTTTTTTTTTTTTTTTTTAATGTTTGATATTTATTTTTATTTCCTTTCGGATATCGTCTGCTAATGGAATGGAATGACGACGACGACAACGACAACAACAACAAGGAAAAAAAACGTAATTAAAAAAAAAAAAAATTACTTTTCGTCGTTTCCGGTTGGATTTTTTCTTTTGTCATTTGCCCGTCGTTGATATTTGATGAATCGAAATGATGATATGAAAAATTTTACGGGTGAATGATTTTATGGTGGATCATTTTGGATTAAATTTGTAATCCTCTTTTTTTTTCATCCATCCCTTGAACACGAAAAACTTTCTTTCTCTCTAAGCAATTCTTGTCTTATCCTCCTCCTCCTCCTCCTGTTTCGATAGGGGTGAGCAAATATAATGGGGTGTTACGATACTTTATATTTTCTTTTTTTTAATTCAAATGTTTTTTTTCCCCTCCTTATTTCATTCATCTTCCTCCTCCTCCATCTTCTTTTTCTTTTTCTTCTTCCACGAAGACAGATTTACAAAAAAAAAAAAATGTTTGTCGTTCGTGCATCTTCTTGAGATTTTTTTTTTTTTTATATCATATAAAATTTTTCTACGTAGGAAAAAGAAAATAAGGGATGAGTTTAAAAATAGGGTGAAACAAAAAAAAAAAATAAAAAATAAAAAAAAAAAAAAAAAACATTTTGATGGTTATTAGTTTAATTTTGAAAGTACTATCTGTCGTCATGTTATATTTTATGTTTTTTCACTCCCTCCTCTTCTCTCCAACCCTCAATTTTTTTTTTATTCTCTGACGTAAGCAAGTGTGATGTAACAAGTAAATCTTATTTTTTTTTAAAAAACGGCCTCCACGTGGTGGTAGATGATGAGTTTATTTTATTTAAAAATTTTAAATAAACGAAATCGTCGTCGTCGTTTTTTTTTTTTACCGGAACGATAAATTATAACAAACGTGACCGATGGATGTGAACGGCGGCCATTTTTAAATTTTATTTGTTTTATATATATATGTGTGTGTGGAATTATTTGTTCGTCGTTAACGATTCTAAAGAAAAAACAAAAACATTTCAAAATGATCAGAAAACATTTTATTCAACCCTTAAAAACGCGTACTTGTAACACCACCCCTCTCTAGCCTAAGGAGAAAAGGAAAGGGGAAGGGGAAGAGGGAAAGGGAGCTAAGGGGAGGAAAAGCCTAGGGAATAGAGAGAGATAGATTAATTAACTCTTTTCTCATTCTAAAAATCAGGCAAAAAAATTTTTTTTTTGTTTATGTATTCAGTACACGATTTTAAGCCTTTGTATATCATGTCACGCTTTGATCCCTTTTTGTTCATGATCATCATCATCATCATCTTCCTCCTCCTCCTCCCCACTTTTCCTTTTTTGTTTATTATATCTGTCATTATCAGGTTAACATTATTAACAATTGAATTTTGAAAGTTTTTTTTTCTTTTTTTAATTATTATTATTCAAATAATTTATAAATAATAATAATAATTTTTGTTTGTACGATTATTGTTTTCAAATCGTTTTGAGCGTTTGTTCGTTTGTTTGTTTTTGGTCCGAACTTTAAAGAAAACAACAATTGAAAACATAAACATGATGAAAAAAAAAAAACAAACGAAATAATAGAGTTAATTGTTAAAACAAAGTAAAATTTTAATTAACTTTTGAGTAAAAACTAATTAAAATATTTTCCCTCAAAGGCATTCATTCGAATGGTAAATCAAAGGAAATTTTATAATAACAATCAAATAGGAAAATTAATAATTATTATTATCATCATCATCATCATTGTGGAAAACATTTTCTTTAAAAAAAAAATTTTTGACCGGGTTAAAAAGGAAATTTTTTTTTTTGTCACGTACGTAATTTTTCTAATTAATTTCGTAGGAAGTGTGAAAATGACTTGTCTTATTCTACTGACACGTCGTCGGATTATTAAGGGATGAAAATAAAGATAGAAAGAAAGGAAAAAAAAATTAGAACGTAATGAAGGTGAAAGGTGGTGATTATCATCAAAAGTCAACTGTAGTAAGAAATTTCCTTTTTTTTTTTTTTTTTTATTTCGAGGTCGCGAAAAATGGTCGGAAAAGTCGGTTTTTCTTCTTTTTCCTCGTCTGTCGGTATTTTGAAATTGAAATGAATGTTTTTTTGTTTCACGTTGTTGAACAACAAACCCTTTTTTGTCCGAGGGATGAAAATTAAGAAACATGAGAATGTATATTATTTAGTTATTTATGTTTTTGAAAAAAAAAAACAACCCTTTTCACGTCTTTTGCCACCGACGGATGAAAAACCCTTTTTCATTATTATTATTATTATTATTATTTTTCGTGACAAAAAAAAAAAAAAAACGAAAAAATTTTTAACGTCAACCTTAATATTACGGTTAACCTGTTGAAAAATTACAACTTTTTCCTTAACGTTCATTAACTGCAGCAAAAAAAAAAAAAAAAACAAAATTAATATTCATTTTTTTTTCTCCCGTCCTTCCTCCCTCCCTCCTCAATCCCCTACCACGGTTATTCTGTTTTTTTTAAAGTTTTCGTTTGAAAAAAAAATTTTTTTTAGCGCGGTCGTGTGCAAAATTTTCAAAAATTTTAGACTTTTTGTTAATCACAGCAAAATTTTGCTTTTTTTAAAAATTAAATTAATACAAAATTTTTATGATTGTTATGAAAATTATAAAGATTGTTGTTGACGATTGCAAAAAAAGAATTAAATAAATAATTGCAAAAAAAAAAAATAATAATAATATGAGAATAAGAGATAATTAAAAAAAATTGTGTAAATTATGGATGTTTATTTACTCTTTGAAAAAAAAAAAAAATACCATAGAGAGATAAAAAAGGATAAAATACGGGTTGCCGGAAATGGTGGTGTATTCCTGTAATTCAATTACTCGGAGGTTAGGTTTAGAGGATGTTTTAGGGAAGTACCGGGAACTTCCTCAGGTTAAAAGGATTCTCGCTTTCACGACTGTGGACCTGATGGTTTTGGTTCAGAAGGGGGTTGAGGCTTAAATGCAGGTTAAAAACTCCCGCGAGCGCCCCTCCCTGCGGGAAAACACGCCCACGAATTTTATTTGGGTATAATATCTTGAATAGCACCAAACTTTATTCCAGTACTTGCCCTTAAAAAATAGCTTGGGAACATGAAATGTTAAAAGAAACTCCTGGAACATATGCTGATTAATAATAATAATAATAATAATAAAAGAAATTAGAATTATTTTTCAAGTAATTTTTTTCCGTTACGTAAGATTTTACGTCATCAAAATCTCAAAGCATCAAAAAAAAAGAAAAAAGTTTAATCACGTGCGTGTTTAATAATTGGAATCAAATTATTTTTTATTTTTTTTTTTTTGTAATTATCAAAACGTTATAAAAAACCTTTGAAAATTTTTTCCTTTTTCCCTTTTTTTTCTTTTCCCCTCTCTCCTTCCCCCTCCCCCTCTATTTTTAATTGACTTTTATTGTTTTGAACGTCGGTGAAAAATTTCGATGATTAGCCAAAAAAAAAAAAAAAAAAGGAAAAAGAAAATTAGTTTTACCTTTTTTTTTTTTTTAGTTCAAACGAGTAAAACAAACGTAACAAACAAACAAACGAACAAACGAATTTTTATTACAATTTATTACTTTTTGATTCATCTTACTTTAATTCCCTATTAAAAACCGAAAGAAAAATTATTATTATTATTATTATTATTATAATTAAATTAAAATTAAATTATTAATAAAAATAAGTCGTATTCGTAAAAATTCTAATTAAGTTTTTTTTTTTTTTTTACTTTTATAGTTAAAATTTCGTTTATTAGTTTTAATTACATTTTAAAAGATTTTTTTAATTAAAAATAATAATTAATGAAAAAAGAAAAGCGAACGAAAAAAAAAATTACAAAAACGACGACTTCCGGTAAGTTTTTCCGGTTTAAAAAGAAAAGAAAAGAAAAGAAAAGAAAATTTATTTTTGCTTCTCCCCCTCGTTTTTAACATTTTAATTTGTTTTTTAAATTAATGTTTTTTGCGGTTTTCTTATTAAAGGATTAAGTGTCGATGATGATGATGATGATGATTCAAATCGGTTTCGAAAAAATAAACAAATTTTATTTATGACGCATTTAAAAAAAATTGCGAAATTTTATGTTTGTGTGAGTGTTAAAAGGGCATTCACGCATGAATTGAAATTTAAAAAATTATTGTTTCGTAGAAACGAAACCATAAATTTATTTATTTATTTATTTTTATTTTTTAAAGTTATAAAAAATAACAAATCGTATTCAAAATAAGAATTTTTTTGTCGTTGTCGTTGTTGTTGTTGTTGTTGTGCAACCTGAGAAAATTTTTTTTTTTTCTTTTTCGCCATCGTCATTTTTTTTTTTTTTACGACAAATTTTTTTTTTTTTTTTGCGGTTCAAAGGTCACGTAAAACACATCAAATTTTCCTTCATTTTCATTTTCATTTTCATTATAAAAACTTTTTCTGAGATCATTTCGAACGTACAAACATAAAACAAAAAAAAAAAATTTTATTACTATTTTTTTTTTTAATAAAAAAAAACTTTTTTTTTGTTTTTTTTTTTTTTTGGTCGTATTACCCACGTTCGGTAATATTAATATAAAAATTTATGACGTTATAACGATGACGTTAAGTTTTTGACACGTGGCCGATGACGTCACACGGTAAATTTTCTTTTTTTTTCCCCCCCGACGCTCAACTCTTGTAAAAATTTATTCGTTTCCGATTTAAATTATAATTATATTTTTTTTTTTCGTTTGTCGATTGTTTTATCACACCGTTGTTGTTGTTGTCCTTTGTTTGTTTGTTTTTATAATTAAAAAACGATCAAATCAAAATTTTATACCGTTTTTTGTTTTTTTTTTGTTTAAAAAAAAAAAAGAAAGGGATGAGTCTTTTAAATAAAGAGAGGGCGCTAATTTTGTTTTTTCTTCTGCTTTTTTTTTTTAAGAGTGCTTTTAACTTTTGCTAAAGTGCTTTTAAACGAGGGGTGGGGTAGCGAGAAGGTAAAGGGGAACGGGTAAAGGGGAGGAGGGAGAGGGATTGGGAGATGAGAGAAGGTAATTTAATCTACTATTTACTACAACAAGGGGTTTTTGTCAATAGTTTTCATTTTTTATCATTATTATTATTATTATTAAAGTTACGAGAGAACACGTGATGATGGAAAATGATGAATGAATTATGTCAAAATCAAACGTTTTTAATGTCGTCATTTTTTTTTTGTTTTTTTGTTTTTTTTGGGGAGTTCAAAGATGGATGATTATATTTGTAAGAGAAAAGGAGAAAACGAAAAAAACGCGATTTTGACATTAGCACTAAATTAAATTTGAAATTTTTTTTTTTATTTATTTGTTTGTTCGTTTGTTTGTTTGTTTGTTTCGAAAAAGAAATTTTTTATTTAAAAAAAAAAAAGAAAAAAAAATTGAAATATCGAAACGTCAATCGTGAAAAGGAAACGGAAGTAAAGAAAAAAAAATGAAAAATGAACGAAAATGAAAAAAAAAAATTTTTTCCAATCGTTTGTCGTTGTCGAACGAAAAAAAAAAAAAAATTATGTTTTGAAACTTGACGAACAAATCATTCGTCGTAAATGTCGTAAAAACGTAAATTTTTTACTTAATTAAATTTTACGTTAATCATTTTTTTTTTGTCGCAATTACGTAAAAAAAAATTTCTCCCTTGCACCCGCCCACCTTTTGACCGAATCCATCTCAATCGATTCGTATATTTCGTTTACCCTTATTTTGTTATTATTATTATTATAGCAACGTTGTTTTTTCTTAATTGAAAAAATAAAATTTTAATTTATCTAAAACGTTTTAACACCCCTTCTCCTCTTCCTCCCTCTCCCTACGGTTAAAATGAATCGCTCGAAATTAAAAAAAAAAAAAAATGAAATATTTTATTAACACGAAGAAACGTTTTCGTTCGGGTAATAAATCAAGAGCCATCCTTGGTAATTATAATGTCTTATTATTTGTCTAGTGACACGTTTAAAATCCGCGCCTTTTACAATTCCTTAAATTTCACTAAAATCTCCACCTTTTTCCTGTTGTTGTTTTTGTTGTTGTGTTTTCTCAACAAAAAAAAAAAAAAAAATAAACAACAAACAACAAATTTGTTGAGTTTCTTTTTTTTTTTTTTTAAGTAAACAAAAAATTTCAAATCAAGCTTTTTTTCTTCGTATAAATAATAATAATAATAATGATGATGATGATAATTTTAATGGAATATAAAATAATAAAAATATTAACAGTAACGATTCGATTTGAATTATACAAAAAAAAAAACAAAGAAATAAATAAAAATTTTTTTTTGTATTAACGAATGCGAAAATAAAAAAAAAAAAATTTTGATTTCGTATTATTAACATGTTGTCAACATTTAAAAAAAAAAAAAACAAGATGGAGAAATATAATTTTTTTTTTTTTTTGAAAAAAGAGGTTATAGTTGTAGATTTAAAAATAAATTTTTGTAAAATGGAGTAGAAATAATAATAAATATTAGGTGGGAAATAAAGGGGTCTTTAAACTTTATGTTTTAAAAAACACACACACACACACACACGCACCTCGCGTGGAAAGAAATATATATATATATATTTAACGTGGCAGAAGATTCAAATCGAATCCATTTGAACATTTCATTTACTTTTTTTTCTTTTTTGATATTTTTATTATTTTTTTTAATTCCACGTTTTTTTTTTTTCAAAATTAAATTTAATGTTTCCTTTAATCGTTAATAATTAACTGAAAGGATTTTTAACGAATTTTTTTCTTTTTATTTAAAAATAAAATTAAAATAAAATGGCGAATCATAAAAAAAAGTTATGAAAAGTTATGAAAAGAAAAAAAACAAAACGTTAAGAATTCGACGGGGGAAAAAATGTTAACGATTATTGATAAAAATAAAAAAAAAGGTTTTGTTAAAATTGGTTAAAATTGTTGTAAACAAAAGATTTACTGTTATTATTATTATTATTATTATTATTATTATCATCATCATCGTGGCAATTACTATTAAGGTAAAAAGAGAGAGTGGAGAAAAAGTGAGAGAGAGGAAATTCCAAAAATAACCATCAAAACATTACAGTAAGAAAACAATCGAACGAAAGGAAAAACTGAAAAAAGGAAACCTTTTAAAAATTAACGTTGATTTAATTCTCAAAGGAAAAAATAAATTTTTTTTGTAAAAAAAATAATCAATAAGGCATTATTAATAATAATAGTAATAACAACCTTTGATTTTAAAAATAATTTCCGGAAATGAAATGAATAAAAAAAAAAAAAATGACCACCATATCGATTCATACTTTGAATTTTAGAAAACAAAAAAAAACATTCATTTCGAATTTCCTCTCTGAAGTTTTTTTTGTTTTGTTTTTTTTTTTTTTTAATTTTTTAATATGGCGGAGAAAATTTATTTTTAGAACGTTGGCAACAGACAAAAAAAAAAAGAGGGAATTATTTTTATTTTTTTTTTTTATCATTATTCAACGGGAAGTAAAGAAAAAAAAAAAAAAAAAAAAAAAAACGTTTTTGAAAATAATTAAATATGTGATTTTATTTACGTGTTTCCCCTCCCCTACGCCCCCACTTGCTCCCCTGCTCTCCCCGTTTTCTCGTGTCAAAAAGAAAAAAATTCAAATAAGGTTTCCCATTGTAATTTGAATTTTTTTTCCTTTTTTTTTTGCGACAAAACTTTGGCGACACGTGGGAATTTCAACGAAAGCAATTATTCAAAAAAAAAAAAAAAAGGAAAAGAAAAATAAAGGAAAAGGTTTTGTAAAATAAATAGAGAGAGGGGGGGTGGAAGAGAAAGAGAGAGAGAGAAGGTGTAGTTAGTGTGCGGGTGAGGTTATTACATTACACGCAATTCTTTTCATTGATTCCTTTGTTTGTTACAACGAACGAAGAAATAACATAAAATTAATGACTTATTAAACCATTTTTTTTTGCGCTTTAGGCGCGCGAGATAAAATCGCGCGCGCCTAAATGATCGTTTTAAATTCAATTTTATTATAAATAAATTTCAAGCAGACGATGAAAAATTTATTTATTTTTTAAATAGTTACTATTAACTATTCTATTGTTTTTTTAATATTATTATTATTATTATTATTATTATTATTATTATTATTATTATTATTATTATTATTTGACGTATTGAATATTGTATTTAAAAAAAAAATGTACACCCCTTTAGGTGACTTTTAACCTTGAAAACATTTTGCACGTGGTTTTAGATCATTTTTCTTTTTTTCGTTTGTTTGTTTGTTTTCTCTTACTTTTTAACAATGGTGTATATAATAAACAAATATCGAGTAAAAAAAAATTTTCTTGACTGAACACTAAGTCAGAACGACAACATAATTTCTATAAAAAAAATTACAAAACTAATAAATGAAAAAATAAATAAAAAATTACAGAACGGCGCCATTTAAATTGAAAAAAAACAGGAAAAAATATAAAAATGTCTAGAAATTAAATGAATGTTTTATTATTTTTATTATTATTATTATTACTATTACCATTATTTATTGATTGATAAAATGGAAAAATAATTATTTGAGAACTTGTCCGTATGGTCAAAAACTAATTGGGAAAAAAAAAGAAAAAAAAAAAAAACTAAAAGGGAAATTTTTATTTTTAAGGGTTGGTAGTAATAATTTTCATCGGGTTTAGGTGGTGGTTGTGGTAAATAATAAAATAATTATCGGGGAGAAAATTGAGAGAAAAAAAAATGTAGAGCATAAACTTGAAATTGTGTTTCGGGGGTAATGCGATGAGGAAAAAAGAAAGATAAAGAAAGAAGATATAAGGAAGGAAGTGAGAGAAAGGGAGGGAGAGCGAGAGAGAGAGAGAAAGAGTTGGGTTGAGGACAGTTCAAATTGTAAAGAAAAATGTATATAAGGTGTCTGTCAGTCAGTCAGTCAGTATTTATTTTTACATGGAGTTCCCAATTTCCATGTTAAACTTACCCGGGAATATCCCGTGGAAGAGGGATCGCGTGCGTAGTTTATGACTCTTTAATTCGAACCCTATTTTGAGCCATTCCCGTTTTGTTGACTCACCTTCTAGCAGTAGTCTGCTGCGGTTTTTCATTCGGGACGTGACACTCATCCGGTTATTATTATTGTTATTATTATTATTATTTGTTGCTGTCGGTAAAAAGAAAAAAAAAA
>NW_002987824.1:81239-82512 GCF_000006295.1 Pediculus humanus corporis
TGGCGTGTTTGATTGTGTTTAGATAAACTCGAAGAAAAATTTTTTCTTTTTTTTTTTTTTAATTCCTTAAAATCTTTTGATTGGTCCCATATTTTCGGGTTTAGGTCAAACAAAAAAACGAGAAAGAATTCGGTGGCGGGGGGTTGGGGGAAAAGGAGGGAATATGGGGAAAAGAGGGGGCAAAAAAAAAGAAATTTTATTTTTTTGAAAATTAAAAGTAGTCGAAATAAAACAACAACGACAACAACAACAACCATTTTTTTTTGTGACCGTTTTAATTACGTTTAATTATGTTTTTTTTTTTTATCTTTTTTTAAACTTTGCAACAATATAAAAATAATAATGATAATTATAGGCGGTAATTAAATAAAAATTAAAAAAAAAAATTTATTTTAATGTTTACACGTTTATTTTAATAATAAAAAAAGAAAAATTATTTAATCATCGTATAATTAATTAATTAATTAACTTTTTTTTTGTAATTAAAAATAAATAAAATAAATTATTTTAAACATAGCGATAATGATAACAACGTATGATGATAAGGGGCAATTATTAAAAATAAAAATAATAATAATAATCTCGTGATAATTTTATACGAGTATAAATTGTTTAAATTTCTTCGCAACGACAACAACAATAAAATAAAATGTATTAACTAAGGATAGAAATAATGATGTGGAAAACAAGCTGCCAACATTGGAATAAAAAAAAAAAACGAAAATCTCCCTTTTTGAAGGGGAGGAGGGGAGGTTGGGGTTCCCGTTTCCCCACTCTTCGTATTTTCATTTAAAACATTTTTCTACGTTCTATTTGTGCTTTATTTCGAAACTTGGAAGCTTCTTAACTTAAAAGCTCATATATGGGTGGTTTATGTTATATTATTTTGAATTACGACCCATAAAAAAACTCGGTCTTGGGTCTTGGGTCTTCGACTTTAGATTTTGATTCTTAGAGACCCCCTCGTTTTTTTCTTTTTTTTTTTTTTTCATTTTTTTCTCGGGAGCTGCTTAACTTCCTAGTTTTTTTTTCCTGTTTTGTGTGTTTCAGTTCATTGACCGGAAAACGAATTGTTTCAATTATTATTATTATTGATATTTTCTTTTTTTTTTTTAATTAACTTATTTCGTTTGATTTAACGCGCGTAAAAAAAAAAAAGAAAAAAGAAAAATAATATCGTACGTGTAGTGGTGAAATGTTTATCATAAAATGGCGGCATGTATTCGACCGAAGAAAACATCATCATCATCATCATCTTCATTATCTTGTAAAA
>NW_002987824.1:84184-84841 GCF_000006295.1 Pediculus humanus corporis
AACCTTTATTTTTTTATTTATCTTTTTTTTTTTTTAATCGATTCGATGATGGTGGTGGTGGTGGTCGTAGTTTTTCGAAAAACCAAACAAAAAAAGAAAAAATTAGTATAAAATTTGCGGTTGTTGTTTAATAAAACAAAAAAAAGAAAGTAACTTTCTTTCTTTCTTTTTGTTTTGAATAAAAATGGAAAAATGAAAAAAAAAAAAAAAGGTAGCGAAAGTGAGGAACTAAAGAGAACAAATCGAACAGGGGGCAACCCCAATAAAGCTCCAGGCTACATACTCAGCATCAAAATTACAAGGGTTGTTTGTTTCCTTCTTTCTTAACAATTACCTGCGTGTGCGTGTGCGTGTGCGTGCGTGTGTGGGGGGAAGGGTACGTGCGCGTACGCCTGCATACATTATTAACATGTAAAGTGAGTCGCACGTGCCGTTTAAATCCAAGGTAAACCCGAGATTAATAAAAAAAAAAGAAAATATTATTTATCATCGTTTTATATTTGATTTGATTAATAAAGAATAAACCGAAAGTTAAAAATTTTTTTTTTTCATATTAATTACATGATAGTTAACGTTAAATAATAATAATAATAATAATAATAATAATAATAATAATAATAATAATAATAATAATAATAATAATGATAATAATAATAA
>NW_002987824.1:86336-101320 GCF_000006295.1 Pediculus humanus corporis
AATAATAATAGTAATAATGATAATAATTTACCGTTTTTTTATTATTATTAAAATTAACCAACGTCGTAGAGTAAAAATTTTAAAACCGATTTTAAAGGTCATCATTAATAACGAAGCTAAGAAATTAACTTTTAGAAAAAAAAAATAATAATAATAATTAAATTTAAATCGTGTGTACATTTTTCGTGAAAATTTTTCTTTTTTTTATTTAACGTATTTCCTTTTTTTTCTTTCTTTTTTTTTTTTTTTATAAAAAAAAAAAGAGAGAAAGAGAGAGAGAAAAGCTGGGGAATTTTCTTTTTGTCACGTAACCAATATAAATTATTCTGCGCTTGTCTCTTTTTCTGACTATACGCTCAGGTGATACGTTCTGCACAATAAATTTTAACGGAGGGTCTCTCTTTTGCTAAATTCTGCTAAAAAAAAAAAAAAAAAATTCTTCCTTTCTCTTCCTTCTCGAATACCCGTGAATCGAGATTAAAAAAAAAAGAGAGAGAGAAAGGGAGAAATTTGTATGTATATTTTGTTAAAAAAAAAAAAAAATCGGGTGGAGATTTAAAAAAACGTGATATGATAATACATTGTTTCGATTAATTTATTAATAATAATAATAAAAGTATTTATTTAATAAATATTTAACCGTTTTTTTACGTCATCAAATTTAATAAAAAAAAAAAAAAAACGTGAGAAAAATTATTAAAAAATAATTTAAATTTTTTTTACAACAAAGAATAATTAATTAGTAAGAAAAATTTAAGGAAAAATGTTTCTTACGTTGGTTGTTGCCCCATTTTTATAAACCAAACGTTATAAATTTTTTTTTTTTTGTTAACGACAGCATTTTCCGGTTGTCCCCTTTCCCCCTCCCTCTATATATTATATTATAAATCCTAACCCCTTTTCAGAAAAAAATTTCTCAAAGAATAAAAACCGTGTAACGAATGATTTTGTGTTTAGGGTTTTTAGGGTTTTAATTAAGAAAAAAAAAATTTTTTTTAAGACATCCATTTAACTAAATAATGATGATGATGATGATGATAACACTTCGTCATTATTAATTTCAGGTATACACGGATTGGGCAAATCATTACCTGGATAAAGCAAAATGCAAAAAACACATTCAAGATTTACAAACTGATGTCACAGATGGAGTGGTCTTAGCGGACGTCATCGAAGCCGTCAGTAAGTAAATAAAAATTATTTTATGTTTCCATAAAAAATTAAATGTTGTGTGCGTATATAGAAATTGTTTAGGAAGGGGGAGGCGGGGAGTGGAGAGGGGAACACGGGGGCAAAAATATAACTTTGGGGGATGGTAAAAAGTAACTTTTAGCCACATGACAGCTCCATCAATTTCTCTGCCTTGTCGTCGTTTCAATCAATTATTCACCATATTTGAAGTTAATGTGCGTGTGCGTGTGTGAGGAGGGTTCCTTCAAGTTAATACTAACTCGTTTAGGGGAGAATACGTAAATAAATACGTGAGAGAGAGAGAGAGAGAGAGAAACGTGTTAACTAAAAAATTTATTTTTGATTTCAGCCAACCAGAAAATATCGGATATAAACAGAAAACCAAAAACATCAATGCAAATGGTAAGTTATTTTATTAATTTATTATTAATAACGATATTAATTACGTAATGTTAGGTGATATAAATAATAATAATAATAATACAAATGATTTTTCGGTTAAACGTGGAAATATTCAACGATTGACAAAAATCCAAAACGTTTCCCACAAAGGCGAGCAAGTTTTAACCTGAAGAAAATATTAGTTTAGCGATATCAATATTTCACCTTGATTTTGTCTTTTCTCTCTGTCTGTCTCTCTCACACTTTTCACGTAATATTAAATTTGACACGATTGAAAGATTTCAAGAATTCGATAATGATCATCTCTCTTTCTATGAATTAAAATTAGTCTTGGATTTAGTTGTCAGGATACCACTGATGACGATGACTAAATCAATTTGAATTTTGCGACACTAAAACGAATTTTTTTTTTTAAACGTTTTACATTTGCCCCCCCCCCCGCTCGGTTTACCCTCTTTTTTTTCAAACGGTTTCAAATATCGTTAGTAAGAGTAACAATAATAATAATAAAAATAATTTGAAAAAAAAAACTCACAATAGAAATAAATATTGAAAAGGGAGAGAGATGGAGAGAGAAAGAAACGCACCTGGAAATCCATTTTGTATCGGGGTCAGGTGGAAACTATTGTCAACAGGTATTCCACCCCCTACCCCACATCCCCCTTGCTGTGTTTAATCCAAGTTTTTTCTTTAAACTACCCGTCAATATATTTGTTAAACGTAATCATCATTTTTATTATGAGTTTTTTTAGAAAAAAAAAAAAAAACTGGATATACAAGAATTAAATAAATAAATATTTTTTTTTTATTGCATAGTTTTGGTTTGTAACCGGGGGGAAGCGAGGGGAAGGGGGAGAGAGAGCGTTAAGAACGAATATAAATATATATACATAAATTTGTTGATAATTTTTTAAAAATGACATTTCCCATTGATAAAAAAAATAAAAAAAAATTTTTTAGAAACGATGAAATTTTCTCATGCGTCATATCTCAAATATTCTTTTATGTTATTCGAATGTTTTTTCTACTTTTTGAAAAAAAATACCTTTAAATTTTTAATATCTTTTGAATGGTAATTGACTGAGGTTTTTAAGCCGCAAAAAAAAAAAAATGTGGAAAATATTTTTTTATACTTTTTCTCAAAAAAAAAAAAAAAATGAAAGAGTTAAAAAAAAGAAGGTCATGATGAAATAAAATAATAATAATAATAATAAAAACTTCTGGAACCCAAAAGTTTTTTTGAGATACGCATAAAAATTTAAAGGACGTTGAAAAATTAATAATAATAATAATAACAAGGAGTTTTTTTTTTTTCTTATACCTGCCACATATAATTTTTTCTTTTATTCAATGACTAAGTTTAATTTTTTTTTTTTTTTTTAATACGCGCGGAGTATGAAATGAAGTCGAGAAAAATATCAATGAATTAATTATGTGAATGGTGCCAGACGGTCACAATTCTTTTATTCGCTTTAACAAACGAACAATAGAATTGAAACTGAAGTTTTTTTTTTTTTTTTCGAACCGACAGAATTTGCTCTCTCTCTCTCTTTTCCCCTCCCTCCTCCAATCCGAGGGGGACTTTAAACGTTTAATTGATACGATACGCTTTTGCATGAGTAACGTCGATGATTTTCGAGTTTTCTTTTTGCGTCACGATACTCATAAACGATACTTAATATAGGAAATGTAAACTCAATTTAACTTTTTTTTTCTCCCACATACAAAACTTTTTTTTTTTTTTGGTAACATATATCACTTCCTTGAAAATAAATTTCGACTTGTTTTAACTTGAAAATTATTTGGATTATTAAAACTGAAAACTTTTATCAGGTGAAAGAAAAATTTTTTTTTTAGTTTATCACACTTCCAAGATGATATTTAAAAATAATTTACTTGGAAAATTTTGTAGTCATAAATCTCTGTACGTGCATACATTAAAACGTTTTTCTTATTGATACGTTTTAATTAAAAAAATTAAATTTCAAAGGTTTAAAGTCTTTTTAAATAAAACAACAACAACAACAACAAATTTTTTCTTTTTTTTCGTTTTTAATAATCCACGTTAAAAAATTTATTTTATTTTTTTTTAAAACGGATTCGAATGCGTTTTCGTAATTTTTTCCAAGAATTTTTATTTTTTATTTTTTTGTCGTTGTTTTTCAAAACACAATTTAATCGTAAAAACTACTAAATCAGCAAATTAAAAAAAAAAAAAATAATAAAAACAATACTCGCGGGGTCAATGTTGGAAATAATAAACTGACGTCACTATGACGCAATCCAAAACCACGTGCTAATGTTATTGTTATTGATTTATACGGGAGAATTTTCAGAGTCCGCAACGAAAACAGTTTTAATTTTTTATTTTATTTTTTATTATTCTTCTTCTTCTTCCATTCAAAACGATTTTCGATTGAAAAAAAAAGAAAAAAAATTAATTTAAATTCGCCCGAATGAAATTTTCTTTTTAATTTATTACCATTACCATTATTATTATTATTATTTATTTATTTATTTATTTATTTTTTGCCGTGGAAAAAAATAAATAAATAACAGTTAACTCGTGATGTTTGATTTTTGAATAAGGTTTCGTTTTTTTTTTTTTCAAGTAAAATAAAATTTCTTTAGTTTGCATACAATTAGAAAAGAGAGAGAGAGAGAGGGAGTGGGAGTACAAAAAAAAAATGTTAGACAGACATGTTGGTTGTAATTTGCCCGCCCGAAATGATGATTCACTTGATTTTTTTTTTTTTTATTGTTAATTTTTTAATGAATGATTAGGAAATTTGTTTTTTTGTCTTTTCCCTTTAAAAAAAAAAAAATTGTTTAAAAATTTCTTTCCTCGATACAAAAAAAAAAAAAAAAAATTAACCGGAAAATACGAAAAGAAAAAAAAAAATATCATTATGTTAAATTGAAAAAAAAAAAATTCATTTATTACAATTTATTTTTTGTTGAACGTTAAAACATCAACAATAAAATTATTATTATTATTAATTTAATAAAATAAAATTATTAAAGTTATATTAACTAGTGTGTGAAGAACATGGATCATGCATGTGCACTCATAATACAGAATCCCCCCCCCAAAAAAAAAAAAGAAAAAGCAGGCGGAAATTATCGGTTGTTGATTAATTTATTAATCGGTCATCATCTCTGACATTTCTTTTTTTCCCCGTTATTTATTATTATTATTATTACTTTGTTTTCTTGCGCGCGAAAAAAAAAATGAGAGAAAAGAAAATGTGATCAAAGAATTTTTTTTTTTTTTTTTTTTTTTAATAATGTTAATAAAAATGTAGGAGGTTGTAATAATTGTCATTGGTCTCTCTTAATATAATAAGAAAAAATGCTGATTCACAAAATATTAAAAATAATGACTGTTGTAATAAAAAAAAGAGAGAAAAAATATCGTTTTATGATTGCCCTCTAACAATAATATATTATTTTATTATTTAAAAAAAAAATAAAATAAAAACGAACGCTAATAATAATAATAATAAATAAATTTTAAAAAAAATATATATATTATTATTATTATTAGGGTGAATGAAATTTATTTGAGATGAATTGATTTATAAATATTAAAAAAAAATTTTTTTTTTTTTTTTGTAATTTTATCACGTTTTGTAATTTGCAACTTTTTTTCTTTTTTTTTGCTAAAAAGAGAAGAAAAAAAACGTGGCAGTAAATAAAATTTTTTGAAAAAATAATAATAATAATAATAATAGTTTTTTTTAATTTTACATCGTCGTCGGTTTTTTTTTTGTTTTTTTTTTTGTTAATTTTTAGTTTCTTAGAATTTTCTATAATAGTTTTGTTTTTAATTCGATTGACGCATCGTCGTCATTTCAAAATACATTTCGATAATCACCACACGTATAGCAGCAAACAAACCGCCATTTTTTTTTTTTTAAATCGAAGGAAATCGTGGTTTATAAATAAAAAACATAAACGATTGGATTATCGTTAAACGTAAACAATCGAAAATATTAAATCATCATGTACATGCGTATATATAAATTGTTAGTCATGGCATTATAGGTATCTGATAACGACCCTGGACTCGGAGATAAATTCGTGTCGTGGACCAGTCACGTTTATTTTATTTTGTTTTGTTTTGTTTTGTTTTCCATCCATTGGTGATGTCTTTTCATTTAATAAACCACTCTGACGTTTCTCCCGCGTGCGGTAAACTGGAGTCGCCAGTTTAGTTATTCGATATATGTGTTCACCTTTAGTTGTTAACGGTTGTTGTTGTTGTAACAAGTCTTAAATGCGGATTTTTTTTTTTTTTGTTTTTCTACTCTCATTTTTTTTTTTTTTTTTTGGTTTTTAATTTATCCCCCCGTATTATTTTAAAATTAATTTGTTTAAAAAAAAATTGTTTGGGATTATTTTGTAAAATGAGTTTTGTGAGACGGCGATTGATAAAATTTTTACCATCTGGGAACGATTAAGGGGATTAAAATAATCAATCAATCAATCAATCAATAATTTAGTATAAAAGTTATTATTGGTAAATGTCAAATGCATTTTCTTTTTTTTTTTTAAATTGATTTTTTATTACGTCATAAATTTCAAAAAAAAAAAAAAATTATCTATTCCATTAAAAAAAAATACAAATCAAAGTAAACTTTAAAAAAAAAATTATGTATAATTTTATTATGATTATTATTTTTTTTTCTTATCGTATTTATGTACGTGTGTGTGTGCTCGTATCCATTACGTAAAATAAAAATATTTTTATAATAATAATAATAATAATAATAATAAATCTCTTAGTAAAATTCGATCGATCGTTAAGAAAAAGAGAAAAATGGTTACGAATAATGTCATCATTATTAACAAGAGTGGCGTGTTTTTTTTTTTTTTTTTTTTTGTTTTGTTCTGTTGGCGAAATGTAAACGTAAAATGTCCGTACGTACGAAAAAAAATTTTTTTTTTTTAATTAAAACGTTAGGTAGTACAAGATTTTTTTAATTAAAAAAAATAAATAAATAAATGACGGTTATACTCGATTAAAATAAATGAAATTTTTTTTTTTTCTCGATAGTAAGTAGTTTTATACGGTGGAAGGAATGATTGAGAAAAAAATATCGTTCAGGTACCGCCTTAAATGGTTTTATTAAAAACATGACAGAATAATAATATTAATAAGTGAAAATTATAAAACGTTATTTGTCAACGTCTTCATCTTTCTCCATCTCTCTCCTTTTATTTATTTACTTATTTATTTATTTTTTTTTACTACATTGTACCTATAAATTATTATTATTATTATTATTTATGTTTTACGTGCGACATTTACGAATGGTTTTTTTTTTTTTATTATTATTTGGATTCATAATTTTTTTTGTGTGCTTGAATGCTGAAAAATTTTTTTTTTTTGGATGCTGGATTATCCAGCTCTCAGATTGTTTTTTTTTTTTTTTTGGTATAGTTTTATTATTATTATTACTGACTTGAGAAAGTATAAATCACATTGAAGTTTAGTTTTTTTTTTTTTTTTTTAATTTTTTTTAATTATTTCATGGAAAAATTCAGTGAACGT
Source organism: Pediculus humanus corporis (assembly GCF_000006295.1). Classification (NCBI taxonomy): domain Eukaryota; kingdom Metazoa; phylum Arthropoda; class Insecta; order Psocodea; family Pediculidae; genus Pediculus; species Pediculus humanus. The sequence continues at coordinate 93,487 of NW_002987824.1, forward strand.
TTTGAATTTTTTTTTTTTCGAAAAAGTCGCGAATAAGTATAATTTATTATTATTATCATTATTATTATTATTATTATTTTGTTTAATCAGTAAGTGACGTTTAATTTTTTTTTTTTTTTTTTTTATTACACAAAAAAAAATTTTTTTGACCTAATTTTTTTTTGTGCCAAAAATAGTAAAAAAAAAAAAAAAACTTTTCTTCCTCTTTTGTCATTTAGTTTGGAAAATAATTTAAATAATAATAATAAGGGGAGAGAAGGAAAAAATAGAAGGGAGGGAAGGACGGGGAAGGAGGAGAAGTAACGAATAAAAATTTTCCATTACGTAATAAAAACGAATACTAATAATAATAATAATTATTTTTTTTTTTTTTTTGTAGCAATAATGTTTTTTAAAAAATTAATTTCGCGTCTTTTATCAAACGTGATAATTTTTTATTCAACCATTTGACTATTATTTTTAAATTTAAATAATTATTAAAAATTTTAAAATAATAATAATAATAATAATAATAATAATAATAATAATAATAATAATAAGCCAACGGCCATAGCGTGCTGGTCACACCGGTTCCCGTACGATCACCGAAGTTAAGCAGCATCGGGCGTGGTGCAAACTTGGATGGGTGACCGTTTGAGAACGCCACGTGCTGTTGGCTTAAAAAAGAGCAAAAAAAAAAAAAATGAGAACAAGACAAAGTAAGAACCAAAAACAAAATCTTGTTCTACTGTCGACCTGAGGCAGCTCGACGAGAATGTGAATTTCACTGCTTCTGACCCTGGCCACTCCAAAGATGTTAGTCACTGGAGCCCAGTTCAGGAGACAAATCGTTCCCATCGAAAAAGACGGACTCAGGAAGACCTTCAAGAATTGATGTGGTGCTATCTTATAATAAGTGGCACCACCGAAATTCGAGTATTTGTCCCTAAGGAATCGGGTAGAAACCTCGGATAAATACTTTAAAAAAAAACTCCGACAAGTAGCCTTGTCGTGTTTAATGGTGGATAATAATAATAAAGTATTATTATTTCGAAACGAATTTTCATTAAAATAAAAAAAAATTTTTTTGAGGAACCGGAAATTTGAAAAATTTTATAATAAAAACACCGTTTACTTTTATTACGGTAATTAATAAGAAAAAAATCGAGAGATTTTATTATTATTATTATTATTATATGAGAAAAATAATAACAATGATGATGATGGAATTTTTTTTTTTTTACCTTTTTCGTATTAAATTTTCTTGGAAAAAAATCAAAGTAATCGTGAATGAAACGTGTATTTTATATAAAAACGAATTAATTCGTTTTTGATTTTTTCTGTTTGTGTGTTTGTGTCTGTTGTTTGTTTGCGTTTGTTTGTTAAAAAACACGTTCGATGAAAATTGTTTTCTTATAACCCGAAAAAAAAAAAAAATCAAACGAATTTCTTGTGTTTTATTTTATTTTTTTCACATGACTTGTTTTTTTTTTTTTTTTCTTTATTTCGTTCTTTAATTATTTTCTACCGATTTTGTCTTCTGCTTCCCGTGATATCCTATTTTTTTTTTTTTCGGATTGATCAATAGAAAAATAATTTCGCCTTAATTTCAAGGTGAAATGTCGAATTATAACTAAAACGTATTATATGAAAATACGATTTTTGTTCGATTGATTGATTCATCTAAGTATTATTATGATTCAAAATAATATGATCTTAATTGGATTGTTATTGTTGAATCGTTTGTTGTTGTGAAAAATGATAATAATAATAATTATTGTTGACGCTACCTTTGACATTTATTTGTAACATTTTGGTTTTTTTTTTTTTAAAATGTTTTTAATTCATTGAATGGATTTGATTGCAATTTTTGAACCACGATGTAGGTAAAACGTTTTATTTAAATGTGGGAATTTTTTTTTTTTACATATTTATGCAGTTCGAAAGTGTTTTACATTATTATTATTATTATTATTATTATTATTATTATTATTATTATTATTATTATTATTATTATTATTATTATTATTATTATTATTATTATTATTATTATTATTATTATTATTATTATTATTATTATTATTATTATTATTATTATTATTATTATTATTATTATTATTATTATTATTATTATTATTATTATTATTATTATTATTATTATTATTATTATTATTATTATTATTATTATTATTAAGGTACACAAACAGGTACGGCGATTATGTTTAAAAAAAAGGAAGGGGGAGTTCGATTTTGATTGCATGTTTTGACTGAGTAGTTTATTCATTATTTGAAAAAAAAAAAAAAAAAATTTTTTTTTATTTCCTTAAGGTAGGTTAATTAATTATAGGCGGGAGTGGGGTGGTGTACTCCTGTAATTCGACTACTCGGAGGTTAGGTATGGAGGATGTTTTAGGGGAGGGGGGTTATGGGATTGAATTTCCCACGATGACTGGGCGTCCGCTAGGGGTAAATGAGTATGCCTCGGGGGAGCCCGAGATAGCCAGGTTGAGTCTGAAAAGGGGAAAATAATCAGCCCCCAAAAATTACCGAATTGAGAATCATGGGTTCAAATCCTGAGAGTTTAATTTTATCTCGTCCAAACAAGTACAGACCTGTACCTACATAAATTGATCTAGTCCTCTCCCGTTGCCTTAGGGATGCACCGACCTCTGTTCCATCCCTTGGGGAGGTTGGTGCGAATGCATTTTTCCTGGAATAACAAAAAAAAGGGTTAATTAATTATCTTCGACGTCGAATTTTTATCCGAATCATATGTTCCCGTCGTATCAGAATTTATTCATATTTTCGTTTTTACTTTTTTTTATTGTTTTTGGAATCCTTTCAAATCTTTATATCAAATTATTATAATCCTATAAAAATCCAGGGAATCGAAATAATAATAATAATAATAATGATAATCAGTATTAAATATTAGCGTTTCGTAATTTTTTTTTATTTTTTAAATCGATCGTTATTCGTCGTTTTGAAAATGAAAAAAAAAAAAAAATCAAATCAATAATTTTAATGTAATAATAAAATTGCAAAAGTCATGGAAAATTGTGTGAGGTCTGAAATTGTTTTTGTTTGTTCGTTTGTTTGTTTGTTTCGAAAATTTTTTTCGAATTAAAAAAAGAAAAACAAAAACCTTGAGTCGTCATTAGATAAATTAAATAACCAAGTCCAAATTTAATTATTTCTTATTATTTTAATTAAACGAGAAAGATTATTCTCATTATCCAGAGCTCTGATAAAACTGGACAGAAAATTATTTATTTTAAGAAATAATTATTTGATAAGAAAATAATAATAATAATAATAATAATAATAATAATAATAATAATAATAATAATAATAGTAATAATAATAAGTGGAAGGTTAATTTTAACGTTGTTAATTAAAATGTTTATTAATTTTTTTTTTTATCTCAAGTTCTTCTTGTAATTTTTTTTAAACTTTACTTAATGCACTTTAATCACGTAAATGTTTTTCTTATATCGTTATCATTATCATTATCATTTCTCCAAAGATGCAGAAACGTGTCCGTTTGTATTCGGTATCCCTCAGGAATAATTGGGAAAAATTTTTAAATTACTAATTAATTGACTCGGTTTAAATTTTATTAGATTTCGTCGAATTGATTTTTGCCCAACGTAAAATTAAATTACGATAGCGAATACAATTAGTTATTATTATTAAGTGATAAAATGTTATCAGTTATTTATTTATTAAAATTATTATTATCATTTCATTACGTAATTATTAATTAATTACTCTTATTTATGCGCAATTTGATAATTTTTATTCGATTGCTCCGATAACGAAAAATATCCAGCTACTACCATTTTTGGTTATTTTTTTTTTTTTTCTTTTTAGTATTCTCTATAATTATTATTATTATTATTATTGTGGTTGTTGTTGTTTCAATAGCGATTTTAATGAAAGAAAAGTTACATTTCAACATAGTACACTGTGTTGTTATCATTATCATTATTATTATTACTATTATTACCATTCGCACGAAACGATAATAAAATGTTTTGTAGCCGAAAGTAATATTTTAGATTTTGCAAAAAAAATTTACAAAAACGTTTTTCTTTTTTTTTTTTTTTTTTTTTTTTTTTTTTTTAAAATTACTAAACAACGGAAAAGTTTATTTCATGATATAAATTTTAAAATTTTATTTAAAAAAAAAAAAAAAAACGTGAAACATTTTTAAACTTTCAAAAGTTGGTACAACGATTTAAAAAAAAAAAAAAAAAAAATTTGCATGAAATTTTATTTTGCGTCGTTGTTTACTAAAAAAAAAAACAAAAAAGAAAATCAAGAACACTGCCGCCAGTAATACCAACATAAAAAAAAAGAAAATCAAAAATATTGTCATCAGTAATACCAACGTAAAAAAAATAAAAAGTTAAATTTCCGCGTTTTGCACGACGTATCTGAAAAATAATAATGGCAAATTCCCGAACGGAGCCCTGTTGTTATTTTTTTTTTATTAACGTAACGAAAAACCGTTAAAAAATTACTAATAATAGTAATAATGATAATAATAATGATATCTGCCGCGAAATAAAAAGATCCGGTTAAAAACTATTAAAAAAAAAAAAATACTTGATTGATTTAAAAAAAAAAAAAAAAATTTAATTAAAGTACTGGATATTTTATTTACTGGAAGATTTTCCCAAATTTGGTATTTCTTTCAGAAAAAAAAAAAAATTTAACCCTGGGGGGGAGGGAGGGAGACTCAATAATAAGATGAATGACCCGGAAAAATTTTTAATTTTTTTTTTTGTATTTCATTGAGTGAATACGCGTGTGTGTGTGTGTGAATGAGAAATACGTTTAATAAATATTTAAATTTTTTTTTTTTTTTTTTTTTTTTAAGGGGGCACTAAATCCACGATTATTAGCGATGATGATAATAATAATTAAAAATTAAATTCGGTCAAATTTTCATATTCTTCTATCTTTTTTTTTTAATACCTTTTTTTTAACTTTTTTTTTATCGTTTCTTAACAAAAAAAAAAAATTTTCTTCGATAATTTATCCCGAGGCAATTTTCCACGTAGTCATTATCATTATTATTATAATTATTATTAATTTTTTTTTCTCTCTTAAAACTCGTAACATCAATTTAATTATACATACGTACATACATACATATTTTTTTTTTTATTGTGGGAAACTGATACGGGTCGTACCGGTTAAAAACGTTTTAGAATAATTTTTACATTTACCGTGCCTGAAATAACTTGACAATTATTATCATTATTATTATTATTATATCGAGAAACGTGGTTTGAATGTTTGTAGGTGAAGGTGACAACAATGTAAAAATGATGCAAGTTTATTCATTTATAATCTATTTGAAAAAAAAAATTTGTGAAGAGTTTTTGTTGAATTTTCTATCTCTCTCTCTCTCGTACGGTTATAAATTTAATTTTTCTTTTTTATTAAGTTAAACGTCGCGTATTTAATTACTTTTACACGTTATACAGGTATTTAATTTCTTTATGTCATTAATTTTTTTTTTTTTTTTTTGAAACGAAAAACATTATAGTAATAATAATGATGATCGTTAATAATTATTTTGACATTTTCCGAATGCGATTTTTATTTTTTAATAATTACGTTTTAAATTTTAAATAATAATAATAATAATAATAATAATAATAACTTTAACAGTTAGTTTTAACAATTACCATCATTATCATTAAGTTAAATGGATTCAAATGGAAAAAAAAACAAATGGCGTCACAGTTTCTGGCTGCATTTTGTTAACTTTTTCCGACATTTTCCGTAAATAAATAATAGTGCAGAGATTAATAAATTTTCCTGTAATTTTAATTACGTTTCAAATTAAAAATAATAATGATGATTATTATTATTATTATTATTAAGGAAAGGAAAATGTAAAAAAAAAAAAAATTTACGAGTGTTTGCAATATTTTTTTAATCAGTAATTTATTTATTTAATAAATTTTTTTTTTAAAACTGCCGCCATATTAATAATTTAATTTTTTGTTAAATTTATTATTATTATTATTAATATTATTATTAAATATGAAAGGAAAGGAAAATTATGGTGGAATTCGTGCAAATAAACGTAACGATCATTCAAAAAAAAAAAAAAAGGAAAACAAATGTTTATGAAAATTTAACAAATTTATTATCATTATCATTATTATTATTATTATTAATTAAAGGTCGATTATGCGTTTTGACGTTTGGGTAAACTTGATTTATAATAAATAAATTATTCAAACCGAAACTAACGAAAAAAAAAATGGAATTTTAATCATTTAAATTTGAATTAAATGAAATGAAATTTTTTTTTTTAAATTTTATATATAAAGAGACGAATCGGAATGTTTTTTTCCTCCATCCTCTACACATAGACGCGCACGCACGCACATACTAACAAACAAACACAAACATTTCAAACGACCTCCTGTTGATCGATTTCCTTTTTTTTTTTTTTAATTTCGTTAAATTTTATTATTAACGGATTTTATTATTCTACAACCTACATTTGGCAAACGGTATTAATAGTTAAAAAGGTTTATCCCGGATTAATCCCGGTTAATCCCCCCCTTCCCCCTTCCTCGAATAATCTTCATGCGAAAGCGTTTAATTCCATATTATCATATGGGATTAAATGTTTTATTTAAAATCACTTGTATTATATTTTTGTTTAAGGAAAAAATTAAGTAGTAAAAAAAAAAAACGATGAATCGAATCGAAACGAAACGGGGAGGGGAGGGGAGGAAGTGTGTGAAAAATTTAATGATAATAAACCAAACCGGAAATAATATTTAAAATATATTTAATTTAATAATTTCGATGAGATGAATGGATGAATAGAGTACGAAAGGCGAGAAAATGTAAGGAAAAATGGAAAGTTTGAGTATTTAAAATCACTCAAGGTCAAATATTTTAGGTCGAAATTTTCAAAGTTCCTCGTGTTGCCAAAAAAAAAAAAAAAAAAAAAAAACGAGTAAACAAAATGTCAGACAATCAATCAGAATCAACAGGTCGGAAAAAAAATGTTTTTTGACCCCATAATTAATTATTTTGTGCCCCGAATGCGTGTGTGCGTGTGTGTGTGTGTGGTGATGATATGAACAACAACCACCACAAACAAACGTCAACATAATCCTTCCAAAAAAAAATTAAAACAAAACGGGTAGGAAGGGTGTGAGTTTGTTGTTTGTTGTTGTTGTTGTTGTTGATGATAATAACGCCCAACAAAATTGTTTTTCTGTCATACCTACCGAAGAAAAGAAAAAAAAAACTAATGAAATTTAAATAAGTTTTTTTTTTTTCTCTCTCTCTCTCTCTCTGTTTATTCGAATGAAGATGTTTTTTGTTTTTTTTTGTTTTTCAATTCGGACGTCGTCGTGTGTCGTCGAGGCGCCTTTAATAATAATAATAATAATAATAATAATAATAATAAAATTGCTTCTTATCACGCTGAGAATAAATTTAATTTCATTCGTTTTTTTGTTGGTTTCGTTTGTCATATTAATTTTTTTTTTTTAAATAAAAATGTTTTCGTGTTTGAAAAAAACAAAGAAAGAATCTCGTAAATTATTTTCGTACAAAATAATAATAATAATAATAAATATAAAATTAAATCGAATGAAACCTTGAATAAGGCGACGATTGAAAGGGGTCAAAACCCTGCCTGATATATACCTTATACGTAAAAGTAAACGTTTTTTTTTTTTTTTAACGGTAAAACAAAACTTAACAGGTTCAACGTTTTAATATTAAGACAATATCGATGTGCAATTAATTTCTTCTTTTTTTTAAAAAAAAAAAAAAAAATTTATCATTATTATTATTAATATTA
>NW_002987824.1:101340-143631 GCF_000006295.1 Pediculus humanus corporis
GGAAAACTCTAAAACGAGTTGAGTGAGGAAACGTACCTCGATACCTGAAACATTTTCTATTAAGTTTTTTTTTACCGTTTTTATGTTTTCCGACGTAATATTTTCGAATCGAATTAACAAATAACTAAAAAAATCAATCAATCAATCGAAACAAATTCATATATATAGATAAAATTTATAAGGAATCATTTATTTGTTATTAAATATTAATTAATCCCTATTAATCCCTGTTAATCCCTAATCCGAATTTTTTTAAAATTTTTTTTCATTGATTAATTTTTTTTTTTTTTTTTTATTTCCCCTAAAGCTCGTAATAGTTTTTTTTTTTTTTTTTTTAAATAATTATTACCGTTTTCAAATCGTAAAATGAATTAAAATTAATAATGGTGATAATAATGATAATAATAATAATAATGATGATGATGATTTGTGTTTTCAAGGACAAAAATGATTTCATCTTTTAAATGAATGCAAATTTTCTTGGCATTCATATGATGAGAATCATAGTTCGCTGCCAAGTTCTCCAGGGTATAAAATAGTTGTTATTGTTTAAAAAAAAAAAAAAAAAAAATTCCATTAAGCTCACGGTCCGACATCTTGAACTTCATACTTTTATCATTATTATTATCATCATCTTATTGCATATATATTTTAATTAAAAAATTTACACGTATATAAACGATTATTGTCATTAAAAAAAAAAATATTAAAGTCTTATATTTTCGTGCCCTCTTTTTTTTTCTTAAATCCGCTGTGGTTCCCTCCCCCTGCCTCACCCCCCCTTCTTCCCCCGCTCCACAATCCCTCCTCTTAATAATAATTACGCACATGCGTTCTTGACGTAAAGGAATCAATTTTGAAAACTCGTGGCATTATTACTATCATTATTATTATTAATGAATAAAAAAAAAAAAAGAAAAAAAAAATTTTTTTAAATAAAAATAAATCATTTATCGATCCAATATTAATAATAATAATAATAACATATCGATAAAGTTTCGTATTTTTCATTATTATTATTATTATTACGAGGAAAAAAATTATGTATGTGTGTGTGTGAGTGCGTGTGCGTTCGGTCGAATAAAAAAAAAAAAAATTTTTTTGTAGTAAATATACGCTTTGTAATTTTACGACATGTAAAAAAACTGCAACCACGACAACAATAACAACAACCAAAACAACTACAACCAAAAGATGAAAGAAACGTTTTAGGCTTTGACTCAATATTATTATTATTATTATTAACTTAAAACTATTAATCATTTAAAAGTAGTTAAAGGCGATTTTGAAAAAGGTATTTTATCAGGTTCAAATGTTTAGTTTAAATTTTTTTTTTTTGTAAGCTACCGGCGGCCATTTTTTAATCTTTTAAATTTTACCCCCGGATTTAAATCAAGTTTTTTTTCTTTTTTGCTGGTGTAATTGCTCGAGTAGATGAATAAAAAAAAAAAAAAAAAACTTTAAAGTAGATATAAAACGACTTTAATAAAAAAAAAATCACGTGGCATTAGAACATTTTAAAAAAATCATTATTATTATTTTTTCATATATAAAACAAACAACTTATTACTTCATTTATTGTTATTACCACGTTTGCAAGTTTTTTTACTATATATATATATTTATTTATTTATTAAAGTTTAAAAATAAAGATTAATTAATTAATAAATAAATAAATAAAAATTATGCAAATAATAATAATAATTTATTAGTTAATAAACGAGTTTATTGCCATTGAAAAGTTGTTAGTTTGTAAAAAATTTCATTGATTTTTTTTTTTTTTGTTAACAACCTTCAAATTATTTTTTTTGTATTATTATTATTATTATCATTACCTTTCGCTTACGATATTGCAGTTTGGGTATGATAAAAAAAAATGTTGATATGGCGAAGGTTAATAAAAAAAAAAAAAAAATTGAGGAGGTCAGTGAAATGAATGTTTTTTTTTTTTTCTTTGTTTGTTGTTTGTTTAATTGTTTTTTAAAAAAATTTTTCGAGTTGTATTGTTTGTCAAAAAAAAAAAGGGTAAAGTTGAAATAACTGTAGAACTGGATTGTAAAATCGTCTCGTATTATTATCATCATCATTCGTGAAAAGAAAGAAAGAAAAAAAAAAGTAATAATGATGATAATATGGAAGAAAGTTTTTTTTTTTTTTTTCTCTCTCCCATTTGCGAAAGGTCTAAAAATTGATTTTGAATTTTTTTTTTTTTTTTTACAATACGATATTTAACAGCAGGAAGAAAAAAAGAAATGCTGATGCTGCTGTTGCCCCCGACCTTGCGGAAATGACTTCTTTCACTTAAAAAAAAAAAAAAAAAGAAAAAAAAAAAAGGAAAAAAACCTTGTTGGAAAATTTTATTTTTAAAAAATTTAGGTCTTGCATTAAAAATTTTATTTCCAAGTTGTTTCGAATTCGAGAAAATTCTTTATTTCTATTTCCTTTAATTATAACTCGTTCGTTTCTTCATTCAGTTATTTTGTTTGTTTGCTTGTTTACGTTTTTCTTCTTTTGAGGTCATTTCCGTTTTCGTTATTAAAATATATATTAGGAGAGCGAGTTTCAACACGAATTTATTTTTCTTTTTTCATGGAATTTTTTTTTTTTTCGAAAAAGAATTTTCATCGCAACGAAAGTTTTTTTTTTTTTATTTATTCAAATATTATAATTTAATTAATTTTGTATATATTTGATGTGGGGGGAGGGGCGGAGGGGGAAGGGGGAGGATTCGTTTGAACTTTAATGTAAAAAAAAAATAAATTGGAGTTCGCGACACATCACGCATAACCGCAACCGTCAAATTTGGTGGCATTTTGTCGTTTCGTGTCGATATTCAAATATGGTAACTCGAAGAGAGGGCATGGACATCGGTCAAAAATAAAGGACAAGTTCGAGGAGTCTCTCCTCTTTTTTTTTCTAATTTATTTTATTTTTTTTTTTAAAGTCTCTTAAATCTTTTGTCAAGGACGATGAAACGAGTACCTAACAAAACCTAAAAAAAAAATAAAAAATTTTTTTTAGTCGTTTGCAAGGTCGTCGTCGTCACATCCTTTGATCTCGAATTTTTTTTTTTTTAATGTGATAGTTATTTTTTTTTTTTTAAATTATGTCGGGGATTAAAATGATGACGTAATAAGTAATAAATAATTTTTTTTTTTTTTTATTTTGAAATATAGATCGACAATATAAAAAATTGTCTCGGTTTTCTTGCGAGCATCGGAGTCAATCTCGATGATATCACTGCCAAAGATGTTCGAGAGGGAAATTTAAAATCCATACTCGGTTTATTTTTTTCACTTTCGAGACACAAACAAAAACAAAAACAACAACATCAATTATCGGCGGAAAAGGAAAAATTACAAAGGTTGCAACAACAGGAGCAAAGACAACAACAACAAACGCAACAGGAAGAAATGCCGCAACCCCGGTGAGTAGGAACTTTATTAACGAACAAAATGGGGGTGGGGGGAACACGGGAAAACTGGAGGAGGAAAGTACAATGAGTAGTATTACCTTATTTATTATATTTCCGTCAGCTGTTATAAAAAAAAAAACAAAATGGCCGACCGGCAAGGAATTGTTTTTTGCATTCGTTAAAATTAAATTTTTTTTTTTTTGATTGTTAATAACCGAACCAAAAAAAAAGGTTCGTTACACTAATTCTAATTTATTATTATTATTATTAATGAATTATTTATATGAAAATAATACAAAAAAAGTTCGACAACTGAAAAATCATCTCACTATGAATTTCCGGCGTTCATTTGCAACCTGAATTAATAAAAAAAAAAATTTTTTTTAACGAGCGGTCATGAAAAGAATATAAATTAATTCGTAATTTTTAATTGTCAAATTATTATGTGATTAATAATTGTAGACTTCCATCACCCTACAGACATGGAGGAGGTGGTGGTGGTGGTGTTGCAACAACCACTACAAACATACCCTTACCGACGACTCTTGCAAGAAGAGGAGGAGGAGGAATGGATAAGGGGAGACAACAGGGTGGGGTTACAATGGGACCAGGTCTTCTTCAACCTTCCAACGGTGAGTTTTTTTTTTTTTTTTTTTTTTGATTTAAGAACCCATTAAAAATCCGTGAAAAAAGTTCCCCTTTGCCAATCGTTAAATTGGGGGGAGGGGGGAAGGAAATTTTTTTCGAGGTCTCAGATGTTGGGTGAAAATGTTTTTTTTTTTTATTGTTTGGATTTGGATTTTTTTTTAAAAAGGTTTTAGGGGAAAGGGTGATGAAAAGAAAAAAGGTGAGGAAAGGTAAAAATAATATTATTATTATTCCCTAAAAGAGAGAGAGAGAAAAAATTTATTTATTTTTAATAATTTTGAAGAAAATTATTAATTTTTTATAAAATTATTATTTTACCCGTGAAATGATGATGCGTTTTTTTTTTTTTTTTTTTTTTTAAATTGAAACGAAGGAAAAGTAAAGGAACAAAATTATTATTTTGCCAGTTTAATGGGAAATGTAATTAATTTTAAATTGATATTTCCGCTTAAGCAAATTGTTTAATTAATTATGGGAAGTAAAAAAAAAAATAAAAATAAAAAAAAAGGAAAAAAATTTTTTTTAAACTAATCCCCGGATTAGGGTTTGAAAGGATTACATAAATAAAAATTAATTAATCTTTTTTAAAGTTCCTGTTTTTCTTTTTTTTCGTTTTTTTCGTTTTTTCTCCAGATTTTAATAATAACAGCAGTTTTCTTTCCCCATTTTTCTTTGTTTTTATAAAATGAAAACACGTGCTACATAAAATTTAGTTTGATGTTGATTTTTTTTGTTTTGTTTTGTTTTTCACGAAAAAAAATTAAATGGATTTAAAAAGCGACTTTGCGGACATTTTATCAACTAAGTTCACCAAAAACAGTTTATATTAGTTACTACTTTTTCTAACAGAATACGCTCGAGTTAATTCTTAAATGTAAAAAGGTTTTTATTTTATACCGATAGATGGCGCGCTTACTCATAATAAAAAAACAATTTCTTTTTTATTTTAATTTAATTAATTAAATTAATTAATTATCGATAAATTTTTATTTCGAAACAATAAGGCAAACGTATAAATTTAATTTAAAAAATTTAGCGAGAAAAATTAAAACGATTGTTAATTTATTTAGAATTTTTATTCACACTCTTTTCGAGTATAAAACGAAAAGAACTTTAAATGGAGTTTGTGATGTTTCTCTGATGAACTCAAGCTTTGCGCAGTGGCGATATCGTAACCAATGAAGGTTTACTGAGGTGCGATTATTGCTAGTTGAAAACTTATACCAATACCCCGCCTAGGAAATGTGTAATACCATTTCCTATGGCAATTTTTGAAAGCTTCTAAGGAAGCTGGCTAATTACGTTAAAAATAGTTTCAACTCCCTTGCCCCCCGAGTAGAAACTCCCCACTCGTGTCCCTTCCACTTTCACGTGTGATTACACGCACTCGTAGTGTACCTGTAGGCACGTAACGAACGCGTATCGTCATCAGTACCGTGGGCGTGTTTTTCATACAAATGAAACGTTAGGGTGGTCATAGAGTATGATAACAATAGTATTGTTTACATCACGTGATCCGTGACAATAAGTGAAAATCGATGTGAGAGGAGAATCCCTCAATGATAACGTTATCATAAATTGATAACGATTAAAAAAAAAATTACACATAAAATTTAATGATAATAATAATAATTTCGAATTTACAAGTTACACGAGGACGACTCGAGTTAATAAATTGTAATTAATATTAATAATAATAATAATTTTTTATTAGTGTCGGTCGGCAGCTTTTTTAGTAAATAAATTATTATTAATTAACGTAATTATTTAATTGAAAATGTCGCGTTTCTCGTTGGTGGTGGTTTTTTAAAAATTATTTTCCGACATTATAAATTTAAAAAGAAGAATTATGTAACGTTAAAAATTAATTTAAAAAAAAAAAAAAAAATGAAAAAAAATGAAGAAAATTAATTTTAATTGAAAAAAGGGGTTTTGGGGGGAGAGGGGAGAAAAGAAATGAGAATAAATTTTTTTTTTATATTTCTGGATGTTTCTGGAATAAAAAAAAAAAATGTATATAATAATGATGATAAAAGTTGAGTTTGAAGATCATAAAAAAAATTATTATTATTATTATTATTATTATAAACAGTAATAAATTATTGTGGGTTGCAAAAGAAATTTTTTTTTTTTTTTTTATAGCAAACGATATAAAGTTTTTCATTTTTTTTCTTTTTTTTTTTTTTTTTTTTTTTTTTTGGTATAAATCAATAAGGAAAAATGTTGTTGTTTGTTGTTGTTGTTTGTTGTTGTTGTTTGTCTTTAAAAAGGTTTTATTTGTTGTCATTTTTTTCTCCGTGAATTTTTTTTTTATATCTACTGGAAGAAAAGTCGTCGTGACGTAACATAAATATATATATTTATAAATATTTTTTTTTTTTTTTTTTAACGATCACGAAGATAAGGAAAATTTTCTGGAAGTTTCCAAATCTTTGACGACTCGGTATTCGTTTAAAACCTTAATAAAAAATAAATAAATAAATAAATTTAAATATATAAAAAATTACGATTCTAGATTTTTATAACTGATAAATATAATTCTGGAGAGAATAAAAACACGGGAATATTAATAATAATAATGATAATGATAATAATTTTTTTAATGATGTAAAATTAAGATAAATATTAACGATAAAGAAAAACAACAACAACATTCATTCCAGTTTATTATGGAATAACATTTAAGGAATTTTTTTTTTAAAGGAACAACCATTGTTGTTGTCGTTTGTATGCTGGAAAACGTTTTTTTTTTGGAGAAAATTATCGGAAAATATTATAAAATGAACGTTTGATTAATAATTTATTAATTAACATAATGGGTTAATTTTAGGAAAATTTTTTTTTTCGTCGTACTACGCTCGTCGTTTTTCTCCAGCAGTTTTAATTTATTTTAAATGTAAAAAAAAAAACTTTTCTCTCCCTCGGGATGTTGTAATTTATTTTCCTTCCAGAAGAAATAATGGAGTAAATTTTTTCAAGGGCGAAAAAAAAAAAAAAAATAAGATGAAAGTTTTTTTTTTTTTTTTTTTTTTTTTTTTTTTAATTCCAAACATTATTTATTTAGTATTAATTCTCCACAGACTGGAAAACAAAAAAAAAAAAAATTAAAGAACGTGGCAATAGAAAAGAAAAAAAAAAAAATTTGAAAATTCCATCATTTTTAATCATCTACGGTAATATTTCGTGGCCGTAACGTTTTTTTTTTTTTTTTTTTTTTTTTTTTTTTTTCCCAAGGCTATTCTTCCCATTATGATTTTCAATACACGTCACTTATATAGCGGATGTCGCGCACACATCACACACGTGACGTTAAACCCGGCACGTGAGACATAAGAATTAGAAAAAAAAGAGGGGGAGGGGGGTGTGGTGAAAAAAATAAAATAAGAGACCGTCTATTATATACGTATATATACGTGTAGTAATAATAATAATAAAAGGAGTTAAAGGACAAAAGTGGAGTTGTAGGGGGTCACGACCCCCCCCCCTCCCGAGTTCTCTTTCTTCTCTCGTGTCCGCAAAATGAGTCATGATTTGTTTTTCTGCAGCAGCAGCATCCATCTCTACCATTTCGTTTCTTTCATTTTTCTACTATTGATGTATTTTTTTCTCTTTTTCTATTCTTTTTTGTTCTTTAGAGGGGATGAACGATCAGGTTCGGATTGGACACTTTCCGGTTCGTATTGTATTTCACCATAATACGAATTCCCATTTTTATAAAAAATCATTTAATTAATGAAATGCTTTATATACGCGATGCATAAATAATAATAATGATAATAATGATGATGAGGTAATAATTACGTGCGTTTTTTTTTTTTTTTTTTTAAAGACAACCTGAGTAGGTTCGTCGTGACATTGTGGTGGTGGTGGTGGTGTTTAGTAATGGGTTTTTTGTACTTTGTTCAGCAACAATTTCAATTTTTTTTTTTTTTGTTGTTGTCTCGCGCGCACGTGTGTGTGTGTGGGTGTCTTACAAAGGCGGAAATTCTTTTTTATTACACCTTAAGGGGGGGCACAAGTGAACTCCTTTTGAAGGAGTGGTGTCAAAATTAAAACAAAGTCCAATCCACCGATTCTTGTTTTTAGTTAAGTTAAATTAAAAAAAAAAAAATAAATAAATGAAAATTACGTAATGATGATGATGATGACGATAATAATAATAATTATTATTATTATAACGAGTATATTTCCGTATAAACAATAGCAAAAGCTTTCACGTTTTAAATTTTATAATTTTTTTTTTTTTTAAATTTGTTGTCGTTTGTACGATTTCACGTATTTTCACATACGATATCACATTAAATTTATTATTATTATTAGTTTTTTGTAATATTACGATTAAACTAGTTTTTTGCTACGATTTATTATTATTATTATTATTATTACTAATCGCGAATAAAAATATTTAATAAAATAAATTTAAAAAAATAAATAAATAACGGATTATGATTATTAATAAGAAGTAAAATACCGGTCGCGGGTTAATTTTAAATATTAAAAAAAAAAAAATTTGTTAAAATGCCCCAAAATATAAATTTTTATAACAACAACAGCAACAACAACAATAATAATAATAATAATAATAAAAATAAAAATTTTAAAATTTGTTTTGATTCCGCTAAAATTTATAACGGTCGTTAATTCTATTACCGCATATATAAAAATAAATAAATAAATGATGATGATGATGATAATTTTTGTATTTTTCAAATATTAATTTAACGCAATAATAATAATAATAATAATAATAATAATAATAATAATAATAATAATAATAATAATATATTTATTAAGCAATAAAAAAGAAAATTAATTATTATTATATAGCAAGGAAATAAATATAAATATAGCATAAAGTTGAAATTTAAAAAAAAAAAAAATTGTGTCGCAAAACTTGTTTGTCTGATTTATAATCAATTAATATAATTTTTTTTTTTTTTTTTTAGACATTTATAAAATTATAATATGCGATACAAAAAAAAAAAAAAAAAAAATTATAAATGTATGCACGAATACATTATAGCGCTATAAAAAAAAATAAAAAAAAAATTCGTTCGATCAGTTTGAAATATTATGATTCGTAAATTTTTTTTTTTATAGACTTTATGATTCTGGTTTTACTGTTATTTATTTATTTATTTTATTTATTTATTTATATTATAAAAAATAGTTATAGCAATTATAGCACTAATGCCCGAGGAATCGTAATAATAATAATAATAATAATAATATAACCAGAAAAATTATTCAATATTAATTAACCCAGAATGCGCGTGGGTTTATTAAATTACTTTCGAGTTTTTTTTTTTTTAATTTTAATGTAGACCAATCCGAACCTGAAAATGAATAATAGTATCTCACCAGTTGAATGGAAGCGAATAATATGATGTGAGTGAGGGGGTCTCATTGGAAAACATTCACGCATAGAGAAAGAATACAAGTCAGTCATGTGCGTTTAGTGCATTTTGAGTGCGTGCGTACTAACGTTGTTGATTTTTTTTTTTTTTTTTTATTATTATCTCGGCGTTAATTATTATTATTCGTTAAAACTGTTTTTTTTTTTTTTTAATTTTTTTCCTCTTATTAAATATTTAAATGAACCATATGTTTTGTTGTCGTATGTTGTATACATTCGTTTAAAATCGTCTCGAATTTGTCGTCTGCTTTTTTTTTTTTTTTTTTTTTTTTTAAAGTAAATTTTGTTTTGTTTTTATTTTAAACAACGAGTTAAGTTTATATATATATTCGATTGTGTGCGAAAGTGCGATATAGTTTTAATTAAATATTTATTTATTTAATAGTTTTCGGTACGTAATATCAATTATTATTATTATTATTATTATTTATTTATTTATTTATTTTTGTCTCGTTTGGTTTCCCCACTCGTGAATTTCATTTCAACGAGAAACAATCGAAAATAGTTTTTGTTATGTGGGGATTTTCAAGTAAATTATTTATCCTTAGTTTTGTAGAATATTAAGAAAAAAATTTTTTTTTCCATCGACCCGCATTCCCATAATAATATAATAACCTTCTAATCGAATCCCTTTTTTCATTTCGAACGGGGATTAAAAAAAAAAAAAAAAAGATCCCCATTTACCCAAAATGCACCCAAGCACACACACACACACACACACAACTCCCAAAACAAATTTATTAATTATCAATTGTATTTATTCTTTTGTATTTCTTACGCTCTCTTTAAGGTATTATTATTATTATTATTATTTACATAAGTTGCGCGATGATGATAATAATAATAATAGTGACAATAATAAACAAAAATAATAATAAATTTATTTTTATTTATTATCGTTAATTACTTTTTGTAGTCGATAAAAAAATTATTTTTTTCATTAATTATTAATAATATTTTATAATCAGTGTAATGAGCAAGGGTTCAACGAACCCTTATCGACATTAACCGGGGAAAATTCAATTCAATTAATTAATTTATTTATTTTATGGAATAATAATAATAATAATAATAATAATAATAATAATAATAATAATAATAATAATTAAAAATAAATAATTTATTTATATTTGTCGAGTTTGTTAAAGTAAAAAGAGTAAAAAAAATTCATAAATGACATTATTATTATTATTATTTTGTTTTTTTGCAATCAAACGCAGGTTAACAACAACAGACGAAAAGTGAAATGACACGTTTTTATTATCATTATTATTATTGAAACCTTTTTTTTGTTTTGGAAAAGGATTGTATTTGTTCCAGAATTTTTTTTTTTTTTGAAATTATCGAAAACCGCTTTTTGATTTGCTCAATTTAATTCAATTTAAGTTTTTCTTTTTTTTTTTTTTTTTTTTTTCTCATTCGTCCGAAAGAATTTCCCGTTATTTTAACAACAGCAACAGGAACAACAACAACAGTAAATTCTTTTACTTTTCTTTTTTTTTCTTTTTTTCCTTTTCGGGATAATTAAATTACTTTTAATGAATTTATATATACGTTACGGGTGAACTGAATCCTGCTCTTTTCTCTCTCTCTCTCATAAATAAAAAAATTTTTTTTTAGGTTTTCGTAAAACGTATCGATATATTTTCACCTTTATTATTATTATTATTATTATTATTATTATTATCATCGACAAATCAGGTTTGGATTAGCGGTAAATTTTTTAAAGCGACGAAAAAGGGAAAAGAACAATTTCAATAAGTATACAATTTCAAATCAACTCGTCAATGTTTTTCTTTTTACAAAACAAAAGAGACAAAGAGAGAGAGAGAGAGAGTGAGAAAAAAGATGTTTTTTTTGTTTAAAATTTTCAATACCTTGTCGATTATTATTATTATTATTATTATTTTTACTTTAATGCAAGACAAGTTCTCGAGTCGGATTATATTTAAAAAAAAAAAAAAATTTAAATGTCTGTTGAATAAACAAAGAAAAATTTAATTATTTTTTATTCAAGACGTATTATTTTTATGTTAAGTAATTTTCTCAATAAACACGCACACGCACGCATGCACGCACTTACACACGCGAGTTCGTTGTCTGCTTTTTTTTTTGATATTCTCATAATTAAAAAAAAAAAAAAAAAACGTTCGACGATGTGCAATACACGACGAGGTGTGCTTCACACGTCGTTCGCGTTTATGATAAATTCAAGTTCAAAAAAATTAATTATCATACCTTTGTCGACCGTTTAATTAATTAATCAATTTATAATTTATGCATTTCACAGCATATAATAAATGCACATCGGCAAGCAGTTCGAGATCAGCAAGTCCCTCAAATGGTGGGGGGCAATTCATTTCCATACCTCGTCCGACAACGACAAGGAATTCATTAACGGAAAAACAAATAGAATCTAATGGGTGAGTAAAAAAAAAAAAATTTCTTTTTTTTTTTGTTGTTGTTGTTTATTTTTCCTTAATCCGTCCCTGTTTCTCTCTATCCCCTCCCTCTCTCTCTCTCTCTCTCTTTCTTTCAAATTTTAAAGAGTGTCATTTTCACATTAATTATAATAATTTTCTACAGACAGTCGTCGTCTAATCGCCATTATTTAATTTTCATCATGTAATTCGAGAATAATTTTTCCATTTAATTTGTTTTAAAATCTTTTCTCTCTCTCTCTCTCTCTCTCTCTCTCTGTCTCTGTCTCTCCTCCTCACTCTTTCCCTCCTCCCTCATCTTGTTCTCTTCCTTTGTTTGTTCGTAATAAAAAACTTTTTTTTTTTTTTGGTAATTTAAAAAGATTTTTACGAGTCTTGTATTGACTAATCAAACACCACGCATGTACACACGCACACACACACACACTCACATTTTCCAAACCCCACGAATTTAAAACTCTTTAACTTTATTTTATCATCATCAACATCATCATCATTATTATTATTATTATTAAAATTATTATTAAAGTTATGAATGTCATGTTTAAATTAAACGCGAAAACCAGTTTTGTAAATTGGGAAAAATAAAATATATATATGCGTATGCGTATGATATATGAAATATGATTTTAAATATCGTTTGTTGTTGTGGTTGTTGTTGTTGTTGTTGTCGTTGTCGTCGTTGTTAATTCCACATAAAATTTAATGTTGTTAATAACGAAACTTTTTTTTTTTGCCTTTTTTACTTAGAATACATATTTTTTTTAAAGTTTATGAAAAAAAAAAAAAAAAAAAATTTAGGAGCTCAACCGTAAAATTTTAATGATTAAAAAAGTTTATAAGGTACTGTTAGTTAGTTAGTTATAAATTAGTTAACAAAATTATTATTATTATTAATGTTATTTTAAACATTCGTTCGTTCGTTCGTTGGTTCGTCTATTGAGATAGAGACTTTTGTAAATTTTTGGCTGAAATGGGGGACATTGTGGATTTTTTTTCTCCCCCTTCCCTCCCCCCGAAACATTCGCGCACGCGTTATTTTAAAAATATTACGTTAAAAATTAATTATTTGTTTTTTTTTTTTTTTTTTCCCCACCGACATTTAAAAATGTTTTTGACGAAGAAATAAGAAAGAAAATCCGCTTTAAAAGAATTAAAAACATTTTTTAAAAAATTTTCCTTTCTTACACACGTCGTGTCACACGAAAATATTCGTGTCACTAATCACTCTATAAATTTCTCTTTACTGTAGAAACAAATGGAATATTTTTCTATTGAATAATCATAACTCAAATCATTCGCAAAAATAACACAATAAAAAAACTATTTTTAATTTTTTTTTTCCCCCTTAAAATAAAGAAATAAAACATGTTTTAGTTTCGATAGGTTTGTTAAAGGTTTGGAAAACTTTTGTGGTTTTTTAAACAAAACAAAACCGCCAAAAATAATTATTCTATGGTTTTAAATCACTTTTGAAAATCCCTTTCCGTTATCGTTTACGTCATCAACATCATCATTATTTCTATTATTTTTGTACGTTAAAACTTTACGGTTTTTAAATATAATAACGGTTTGTTTGTTTGTTTGTTTGTTTTAGATTAAAACAACCGTCGCTGAGCGGAAGTCGAACTTCTCTTCGCGTTCCTGCCGTCAGTCCTTACGGTCAATCCCAAAATCCCGGTTTGAAAAATTCAATGTTGGAAAAATTTAAATTGTTCAATGCCAAAGATAAAGAATCTAAAATAGGTACGGGAAATTCTAAAAGAACTTCTAGTTCAAGCGGATTCAGTTCGGCTAAATCTGAACATTCGGATTCGTCTACGAGTCTCTGTAGCGATGCCAAACAAATAGGGTGAGTAGTTAGTTAGTTAATTGACGCCATTTTTTTTTTTTTTATACAAATTGATAAATGATAAAAACTAAATTTATTTTTATATTTTGTTTTTTTTTTTTTTTTTTGTAGTTTAATTAACGAAAAAACTGATATCGTTCAATTAAATCATCAAATCCCTCACGTAGATCAATCGAATATAGTCAAATACAAAGGTACTACTCGTACTAAAATAGCCAAAACAAATTGTGACAAAAAACAAAATTCGCCGAAGTTGAAAAGAATGATAGAAGCGGAAGTGAAAAATCCCAAACAAATGACGAAAAACGATAAGGTTCGCGGTATAGCAGACGGAGAAAGGAAAATTGTGAATTGCATCGACGAAACTTCGTCGCAACAACAACAACAAACAAAATTAAACATAATGGAATCGGAAAAAGAACAAAAACCAAAACAAAATTCTTACAACAAAATGGAAGGGTATCAAGACAATCCGATAAAAACGTCAAATTCTACGGGAATTCCAAAACCCATGGCAGCCGTCAAAGGCACGACCAAAACTATGACGAATCCAACGGAAATGAATACGTTAAAGGGAAAATCATCGTCCGTTGCAAGGATTCCGCCGGGTGGGGAAAGCGAAAAACAAAAAAGAGACGATGTTTGCGTTGCGATGGTGTCACCCATGAGAACCTCGACCGTCAACGATGAGGATAAAGAAAACGACGATGAGAAAAGGATCATCGTCGTCGAATCGGATAAAAAATTAAAAGATGTCGAAGAAGAAGAAGTTATGAACGTTAAACCCATGTCACCTCTCATGAACGGTGGATACCGTTTGGGTAATCACGCGACCCTTCATTTCACACATCCCGGATGCCTGAACAACGTTCAATCATCAAAAAACATTTACTATTCACAAATGTCAACAAATCCAAACATTGTCAATTTAGAGAGCATAGACTTGGCCATGAGTAAGACCATCATCATCCAATTATATATATATATCACTTTTTCTTATTTTTAATTAAATTAATTCATTTTTCAATTTCTTTTTTTTTTTTTTGTTAAGATGGCGGCATGGACATGTTAAAAACAATGAACAAAGCAAATCTTATACAAGATTCAAATTCCGGTTATGTTTCCGACACGGGATATTCGAAAAGGAAACAACAACAACAACAACAAAAGTAAGTTTTTTTTTTTTTTTATTAATCCACGTGTTATGTATGCATACGCACACGCGTAAATTTGATTTTCTGAACAAAATTTTGAACGAAATTTTTCTAATAAGGAAAAAGAAAACCAACAAAGGAAATTTTTCCTTTATTTATCGATTAGTGTTGTTTAGTCATAAATTTTTTTGATAGTGGAAAATGGTTTGAAACTTTTGAAAATTTGTCGTCGGTTGTTCGTGATTTAAACTCACGTTTGTTTAATTTTCATAACAAAAACTTTTCGCCCAACTTTTAACACCCCAAACAACAACGTAAAATATCTTTAAATTTAACAAACCGAGAGAGAGAGAGAGAGTGAGAGAGATGAATGAATCGCGACACAAACGTTAAAACGCAAAAGAAAAATTATTATTATTATTATTATTATTATTAATATCATTAATATTATTTTACGTTATGAAAGTTAATGCACTCAAATAAAAAAAAAAAAAATTGTGTAATGGCGACGTAAACGGTAGCCAAAAAAAAAAAAAAAAAAAAATAGCACGAACGTACCGCTAATTTGTTTTTTTTTTCTTTGCACGGAATATAAAATGATGACGTTACCCATTACCCGTTTCCGTCGTTGCGTAATTTTTTTATAAAAAAAAAAAAAAAAGTGAAAATTTTCTTTGTCGAAATTATGAAATTTTTTCGCACGGGAAATATATTCTGAGAGAGAGAGAGAGAGAGAGAGAGAGGTGTCGTCGTCACATAAGCAATTTAACGCTACATATATTTTTTTTTTTGAGTGAAAAAGAAAATGCGCAAGCAGAAGACAAAAGAGAAAAAAAAAAGGAAAGCAGACGACGAATGAGGGGAGGGAGAGAAAATGCGGAAAAATTTTAAATTAAATCCGAGTAAAATTTTTCGTGGAAACGTTGAATTGCGAAAACAAACGGGAAAAGGAAAATTTTTTTATTTGAATAAAAAGGGCGTATAAAGAGAAAAAAGAAAATTTTCGAGAGGGAGAAGGAGAGGGGAGGAGAAAAAGGTGGCAAGAAAATAACGGTTGTGGTAAAAGTGCCACCATTTTCCATTTCGAATAGAAAATTTAAAGCGATGGAGAAAAAGTAATAATAATAATAATAAAATTTATTCGAATTTTGCGCCTAATGAAAAACCGACATTTCAATAATAATAATAATAATAATAATAATAATAATAATAATCATAAGAAAAGCATTAATAATAATAATAATAACAATAATAAAAAATTATTATTATTTTAATAATATTTTGCTGCGGTTAAGAAGGAAAGAAAGACAGGGGGGAGAGAGAGGGAGGAGGGGAGGGAGGGAAAAAAGGTTTGGCCGTATATATTTATTAGGGTGAAATTTATTAGTTAGAATTTTATTCACCAGATGGTTCTGATGCGCATTTACTCAGCTGTTGTTAGAGCCACCCTCCCCGTAACCTATGGTTACCTCGGCATTGATTTCCTTCAAGTTTTTTTTTTTTTTTTTTTTTTGGGAGTAGTTAGGGAGAGGGGGGATGGAAAGAGGGGAAGTGGAAAAGAGGAAGAAGAGGGAGGATGGAAAGAGGGGAAGTGGAAAAGAGGGAGGAGAGGGGGAACGGGAGTCGGAGCCGTTCTACGATCACTTTATCTGTGTCAAATGTTTTTTGTTCGCTCTTAAAATCGCATAGTATTTTTTTTCTTATTTTTTTTTTCGCCTCCATGTTTTTTAATTTTCCGACATTTTCTTTTGTTATATGTCGTAGTTGAAGCAGTTTTTTTTTTTTATTTAATAATGTGTATTTTTTTTAAAATTATTATTTAATAACTTTTTTTTTCGTTGTTGTTGTTGTTGTCTTTTACCGGGGATTAATCCGACCGAATATAAAACGTATTTATTAAACAAAGCGTAAGTTGTACACTATTATTATTATTATTATTATTATTATTATTATTATTATTATTTTTCTATGAATTTTTATAGGGAAAATAAAAAGTACGAAAATGCTTATTTACTATATAAAAAAAAAAAAAAAACTCGTTTTTCGAATTTGGTGAGTCACGTAGTTAGTACACGGATGCAAATTTATTATTATTATTATTATTATTATTATTATTATTTTTAAGGGATAGACAAAAGAAAAAATGAATCATTCAAACAAAAAAACAATTTCTCCCGTGTATAAAAAAAATTTTTTTTTTTTTTGATGAAAATTTTTCTTTTAAATTTTCATCAATATTTGGGGCTTCTTTTCAAAAAAAAATGTTTCGAAGCCCCCCCCCCCTTTTTTTTTCTTTTAAGCTAATAAGTTTAGCTTAGTCACATATACATACATTTTTAAAAAAAATTTATTGTTAAAAGACGTGCTTTTTTAAAAAAATTTTTCGTTAACCTACATGCCTAAAATTAATTTTTTCCAATTCAACATACATAATTTTTCCTTTGTTTTATTTAAAAATTGTAAAAAGATTATAATGTAATGGTAAATTTCATTAATTTAAAATTTCTTTAAGGTTTTTTTTTCTGTTTTTCTTTTTTTTTTTTAGTAAAAATGATGTTAACGGTTTTTCCGAACAAAAATTAAACGGTTGCACGGGGGAAAATTCATTTGGAATTCCAACGCAGGAAAATAATATAATTGAGGGTAAAAGTACAACCGGCACCGGCGAACTGTCGTCCGATCAGGAATATTTTAGAGACGCCAAGGTATGAGAGTGATTTAGTATTATTTGTTTAAAATTAAAAAAAAAAAATAAAAAGTTATCCGGAGATTAATTTAATTCATTTAACTGATTATTTTTTTTTAGGGGTCGGTTGGTTCAAATTCGAATCAATGGACGTCCCAAGGAGACTTTCGTCAATCCCCGATAAATTACAGGCCGGGAATCAGTCGATCATCGAATAGAAAATCCGATTCAGGTCAGCAAACGGATGCTAGTGCCTTTCGACCCATTCAAAATAATCAATGGAAAAAATATCAGAACGACGAACAAAACAAAACGGATGATCACATTATAAGAACGAGAGAGCGGAAAAGTCCCGTACCGAATGGGGTAAGCAAAAAAAGTAAACCGGGTAAAGTTATGGGAGTGAAAGATGATTCCGGATGTAAGCAAAATGGAAGTGATCCAAAGGGAAAAGTCAA
Source organism: Pediculus humanus corporis (assembly GCF_000006295.1). Lineage (NCBI taxonomy): Eukaryota > Metazoa > Arthropoda > Insecta > Psocodea > Pediculidae > Pediculus > Pediculus humanus. The sequence goes on from NW_002987824.1 coordinate 119,411, forward strand.
AGGAGTTCCTTTGAGTTTTGGTTACGTGAAACGTAGCACTACTAATGGTGGAACGACACCCGCTGGAAAATCGGAAACGAAAACGGCTCAAGTGTCAGCTGTGCCGAGGACGAAAGTAAAAGTTTCTGGAGGAACTCAAACAACGAGCGATTTAGCTCATTTTAAATCTTATTCACTCACTGGAGCATCCGCCAATCAATTGTCTCAATGTGTTCGTGAACGGCTTTTGGGGTCTCAAAGTTTACCAAAGCCAGGTTTGGAATTTTATTTTCTTTTTGCACGTGCATTTAAATTTTTTTTTTTTTTTTTTTTTTTATTAGCGTTATTAAAATATCGTAAATTATCAGGTTCCAGCGAATATGCTGCATTATTTCAACAGCACAGACAACAACAACAACATCAGCAAAGACAACATAAACCGACTGATGGTTCGCTCTCCGACACTACTTACTCCAACTATTCGGAGATTCACGATTATTATTCGAATAACAGTCCTTACAGTTCTTGGCTCAGAAACAGCTCTACCTACACAGCTTCTTTACCATCGAGAACTAGCACGGGTAAATATATTTTTAAATCATTAATATTATTCCCTCTTCCACTTAAGAACGTGGTTTACAAAAATTATCTGTTTTAGGATTGATCGATACAGAAAGTCTAGAATCTCTTAGCTCTCTTCCGGCTCAACTTCAACACAGAGCTAGTTTAACACACACGAGACTTTTATTAAACCAGCGAGAGGGAAGCGCGTCACCTAGTCACAGGTTAAATAGAAGTAACAGTATTAGATCAACAAAATCTGAAAAATTATATCCTTCGATGTTGCAAAGATCCGATGATGCTGATCCTTACTACGGCATACCTATTAACAGTATGCCATCCAAACATAATCATGCATCGCAACCCACGAGTCCTACACCCAGCCAACTGTCGCAAGGAGTTCAAGGTCGTTTTAATTATTCTCTTTCGCCCATCAGTTCATCGTCTTCTAGTCACGGTTTAAATCGCGGAAACATGACCATTTACAATCATGGAAATATGTCTAAAATACCCGGAAATGACGATGACAGTAAGTTTTTCATGAATGTTTTTTTTTTTTTTTTTTTTAAATAAAGTTTCGAATTTTTGTTTTTCTTTTTAAAAAAATAATAATAATAATTGATCGTGTTTCAGTTCATGGTTCTTCCATAAGTTTGGTTTCTACTGCTTCGTCACTTTACAGTACGGCAGAAGAAAAACAAGCACACGAAATAAGAAAATTACGAAAAGAGCTGCTCGATTCTCAGGAAAAAGTTTATACACTCACAAGTCAACTGTCGACCAACGTAAGCTAAGCTCGTCGTTAAAGGATATGACTTCGATCTATTTAGAAGAAAATAAATTTTTTACAATTTTTTAATTTTTTTTTTTACAGGCTCACGTGGTTTCGGCATTTGAACAATCCTTGTCGAGTATGACGCAAAGACTTCAACATTTGACTGCTACCACGGAAAAAAAAGATCAAGAACTATTGGAATTGAGAAAAAATATCGAACTTTTAAGAAAGCAAAGCAAAGAATTACAAAACTCTTCTTCATCAAATTTACCACCAGGAACTCCTTGTCTATCCAAAAAGAACATGCCCAATTCTGATGATTTGATTGTAAACGGTAAAGCAGCACGACAAAACAACACAAATTCAAAAAATTTTTTTTTCCTTTTATATTTATTTTGATGAAAGTTCACGATTGAGTTTTTTTTAAAATAAAAAAACAAAATTTCCTTTTAGGTGCTTCTCCAATGACTCGTCAATTGTCCACGGATTCCGTTTCAAGTTTGAATTCTCTGTCGTCTGCTTGTAGCATTTCGAGTTCGGCCAATTGTTCATCAGGGAAATCGAAAAAGAAAAAGAAAGGATGGTTGAGAAGTTCTTTTAGCAAAGCTTTTTCTCGTTCGCGTAAAAACAAAAATGGATCCGTATCCGACGTTGAGGATTTCAGGAGACTCCAAACAAACGGAGATATAATTAACAACACAGATATTTCGGCTCCGTCATCTCCGCTCCTCAACAATCACGTTCTCAACACGAGCTCTCAAAATTTAAAAGTCAGCCAGTCTTCATCTGCGTAAGTTTAATATAAAAAAAATCTAGATTTTTCTCTTTTTTTCTCTCTCCATCGATCGGAGTATGACGTCAATTTTTATTTTAGAATTTACAAATCTAAAGAAGAAGAAGAAATGTCCGAATGCGAATTGGTCGAAGATCTTAAAAAACAACTCCGGGAAAAAGATCTCGTTTTGACGGATATCCGGTTGGAAGCGCTAAGTTCGGCACATCAATTGGAATCATTGAAAGACACGGTGATTAAGATGAGGGTGCGTAAACAAATCCCTTTTTCCTAATTAAAAGTTTAATTTCATTTTACTCGTAAAAGTCTTACTGTTGTTTTCTCTTATCTTTTTTTTCCAGAACGAATTGTTGAATTTGAAACAAGACAATGAAAGATTACAAAGAATAGTTACGAGTAAGTCACTCACGTCATCTCAAAGTTCTGTTAACCATTTAGGAAGTTTAGACAGAAGATTTAGCCTGCATGAAAATTCTTTGGCGGCGCTTTCGAATACTTTTGCTCAAGGTAAGCGGCGCTAATAATAATCTTAATAATTTTCATTTAAAAAAATGTTTATTTTCTTATTTTACTTTCTTTTTTCGAAGAAACCGAAGGCGGTAAACGCATCCTCGTATCGGTACTACTCGGTTCACACGGAGTTTTTCACAAATACATGGAAGACAATTGCAAATCTGAAACTGTGATAGCCGCAATTTACGTAAATCCAAAAACTCAATGGGAAATGTTGGACAGCATGGTTAGAAAAATGTTCAAAGAATACGTTCAAAGATTGGATCCGTCTTCGGGTCTCGGATTAAGCGGAGAATCAATATGGAGTTATCACATAGGAGAAATAGTTCGTTACAAAGATTCCGTTCTTCCGGATCTCCTTCCGTATGCTTATTTAATCGAAGAAGAAGACACACTTAAAATATGTTTAAAGGGAGCTATCAACAATGGAAGTTTAGACGCTTTAGCTTTTGAAACTCTTATTCCAAAATCCATAATTCAAAGGTGACGATAAAATCAAATTAATATCCTAGTAATTAAGTATCGCAAAAATACATTTCAAATGATATAACTAACTTTCTATTTTTTTTTTTTCTCTTCAGGTATGTTTCACTTCTTAGCGAACACAGAAGAATAATTCTATGCGGACCATCAGGCACTGGAAAATCGTATTTGGCTAATAAATTATCGGAATTTTTGGTATCGAGAATTGGAAAAGAATCAATGGCGGAATCCATCGCCACATTTAAGTACGTAAAATCTCTTTATTCGTTTTGTCTTCTTCCATATGAGAATGATTACCAATAAAATTTTCCTCTCGTTCCAGCGTGGATCACAAAAACAGTAAAGAATTAAGACAATATTTGACAAATGTAGCGGAGCAATGCGAGAACAACGCCGGTGATTTACCATCCGTTATTATTTTGGATAATCTTCATCAGGCTTCGTCGCTGGGTGAAGTTTTCAATGGTTTCCTTAGTTCGAAATACTCAAAGTGTCCTTTTATAATTGGTACGATGAATCAAGCGACTTGCTCCACTACAAATTTACAATTGCATCATAATTTCAGGTGATTGATTGTAATTCCAATTGTTTTCCATGTTATTTCAATGTTAAAAAATCTCATTCACGTTTTCATTCTTGTAAACATTCACTTTTTCAGGTGGATACTATGTGCCAATCACATGGAACCAGTAAAAGGTTTTCTTTCGCGGTATCTTAGGCGACGAACCGTCGACAGCGAGTTGCGTGATAATGCACATAACAATGATTTAGCCAGAGTTATAGAATGGATACCAAAAGTACGTTTCATTTAACACTTCTATACAAAATGACAAAACTTAATTATTGAACTTTTTGACTCTTTGAAAAATTTTCTTCTTTCAGGTGTGGCATCACATAAACAAATTCATTGAAATGCACAATTCCTCCGACATGACAATAGGACCGAGATTGTTTCTTCTATGTCCCAACAATGCGGAAAACAGTCAGGTTTGGTTTACGGATTTATGGAACTACGCCGTCGTACCTTACTTGATGGATGCCGTCAGGGAAGGCCTTCAATTGTATGGTAAACGTGCAGCTTGGGAAGATCCAACACAATTCGTAATCGACACCTATCCTTGGGTCGAAGACTCTTCGAACGGAGGACCGGAGGCTCTGTTGAGGTATGTAACTTTTCTAATAAATTTTTCTACATTTTCTTCTAGTTATTACCCGGATGTCCCATAAGTTTCTTCCCTTTTCCCTTGTTGTGAAGTGAATTCACAATACTTGTTGTTTGAGGTCGATTTAGTAGATTGTATGTGAACCGTTCCCTTCCATTCCGTTCCTTCTTTCATCTTCCAGTAAGCTTCATTATGCCCTATTTTCCAAATGCGTTTCACGTAAGTAGGGAGGTTGAGGTAGAGCGTCCCAAACTGCGAACTGTAATAATTTTAGTCTCACGATCCTTGAAACACGTCTTCTTGCGATGTCGAGATGGAAAACGACTCCTCGTCGGATCGCCGGTTCTGAACGTTTCTCTCTTCGTAGTTGATCGAGTTGATTACAATATTTCTCAGCATTCATCGGTTCACCTCGAAGAAGGAGCTCGTAGTGCACTACATCTCTTCAGTCCAACCAAATGGATAAAAGAACTCTCTTCAGATGAATCCAGGCTTCGCAACAGCTGAAGATCTATTTTCCTTGGACCAAGTGCGTAAAAACGCACTTCGACGAAACGCAAGTACGGAGGATGAGGTGGAGCGTCCCAAACTGCAGTCTGTAATAATTTAGTCTCACGATCCATAAAACACGTCTTCTTGCGATGTCGAGATGGAAAACGACTCCTCGTCGGTTCGCCTCTTCTGACCGTTTCTCTCTTTCGTAGTTGATCGAGTTGATTACAATATTTCTCAGCATTCATCGGTTCACCTCGAAGAAGGAGCTCGTAGTGCACTACATCTCTTCAGTCCAACCAAATGGATAAAAGAACTCTCTTCAGATGAATCAAGGTTTCGCAACAGTTGAAGATCTATTCTCCTTGGACCAAGTGTGTTTTCCAGATACGTTTTGATGCAAAATCCAATTTTCGTCTGTCCCACGTACCCTATATTGCGGATTTTCAGAGAGTGCAGTCTTGATAAGGTCCACATCCGTCGTTACTGGGCGCCCTCTGCGATCTTCATCTTGCAAATCAAAATTCTCTAATTCTAAACGACTCCTCGTCGGTTCTCCAGTTCTGACCGTTTCCCTCTTTCGTAGTTGATCGAGTTGATTACAATATTTCTCAGCATTCATCGGTTCACCTCGAAGAAGGAGCTCGTAGTGCACTACATCTCTCCAGTCCGACCAAATGGATAAAAGAACTCTCTTCAGATGAATCCAGACTTCGCAACAGTTGAAGATCTATTCTCCTTGGATCAAGTGCGTTTTCCTGACACGTTTTGATGCAAAATCCAATTTTCGTCTGTCCCACGTACACTATATTGCGGATTTTCAGAGAGTGCAGTCTTGATAAGGTCCACATCCGTCGTTACTGGGCTCCCTCTGCGATCTTCATCTTGCAAATCAAAATCCCCGGCTCTAAACTTCTTTAACAAATTACGAACGGTCCTCCTAATGGTCGTAGTAACACTCCCGTAAACGGTGCGAATCTCGTCTGCAGTGTCCTTTTCACTATTGCCTTTTTTAAATCCGTGATGTATAACATGTTGCAAATTCTTCTTTTGGCTCTTCTTATTCCAACGGGGTAGAAACAAATTTAAAAGTCTTTTTCACCAACCAAACTTATTTTGAAGAAGCTCCGAGACGATTGAAACCCATGTCATAAACGGCCAAGAGATAAGCGCCTGCAATTTAAATAAATACAACCATTCAAACTCATTTTTTCCTTTTCTTTTTTTAGAATAAGACCAGAAGACGTTGGATTCGATATGAACGGAAGTTCGGATTCCAACCGAACGGCTTCAAAAACTACATCGAACCAATCTGACTCCGATGGAGATCCTTTGGTTAGTATTATCCGTTACAAATTCAAATATCTTTACTATATAATTAATTCTTGCTATTCGTCCCATTAAGCTAAATCGTATTAATAATAATATTAATAATAATATTAATAATAATTATTTTCTTCAGTTGAACATGCTCATGAGACTCCAAGAAGCGGCTAATTACACGAGAGGACAAATAAACGGCAATGAAAAAATCGAAAACAGACAAGGAAAACCCGAATCCATTCCGGAAATTATGGAAAATTCGAAAACGTCGGAATCCTGTTTTTAATTGCAATTCAATGCAATGCCGGAATTTAAATTTCGCGTTTTTTACATTTAAACTCGTTGACAATACATATATGAGGCTTAAATAATAATTTAGTTTGTATATTTTAGACGGCTTTTTTATATATATATATATATATATATAAGTAAACCTTTTTATCGGTGCAATAACAATAATTATGTACCTCTTTTTTTATAAATATTTGTTATAAATAATAATAATAATAATAATAATAATAATAATAATAATAATAATAGTAATAATAAACTTGGTAGAATTTAACGTAAAAGAAAAAAAAAACCTATTTCGCTATTTTTTAAAAATGAATAAGCGTAAAAAAAAAAATTTTCCGACGACATTTTTTCTAATTAACTTCGCGTCCTCTAAGAAAACAATATTAGGTTAAATTTCGCGTTTTAAATTTTTTTACGTTTCGAACGCTGTCGTATGTCAAAAAAAAAAAAATTCGTTAAAATTTTCCGATTCGCTTTTTATAAATACTTATTTTACGTGCCTCTCTCTCTCTCTCTCTCTCTCTCTCTCTCTCTCTCTCTCTCTCTCTCTATATATATATATATATATATATATATATATATATATATATATATATATATATATATATATATACACGAAAAAAAAATATACAAAAAAAAAAAATGTCAAGATGCCAAATGAAAAAGAATAAAGTTTTTATTTTTCATTGTCCCTACCCTTTAATTAAATCAATGTAATTCTTCTTTATGTTTTTACTAGAAAAAAGAAAAAAATCGGCGGTGACGTCATCTTTTTTTAAAAAAAAATTTCGCGCCGAAAATTTGTAAATATGACAAAAAAAAAAATATTTTTTTTAAAATTGTTTAGTTTAAAAAATTTTCTTTCTACGTCATAATAATAGCTTGTTATTTTTTTTTATTATTTTTCGCTTTGCTTAAAAAAAAAAATTTAGATGTGAATATAATAGAAAAAAAAAAAAAAAAAAAAAAAAAAAAAAAAAAGGGTTTAAAGGGTTTCCCCAATCCCCTAAAATAAATTTTTTTTTTTTTTACCTTTTTTTAAAAGAAATTAAATAATAAAAAAAAAAAAAAAAAAAAAAAAAAAAAACCAAATGGGTGCCCTGCTTTTCCTTTTTTAAAAAAAAAAAAAAAAAAAAAAAACTTTCATTGAATACTTTTTTTTTTTTTGTATATTGTAGTCATAATGATAATAATAATAAAATAAAAAAAAAAAAAAAGCAGCAGAAAATTTTTTAAACTTTTCAAGTTTTTCGTCAACGTTTGTCATATAAGATTATAATGATGATATAATAATGTTTTTTTTTTTTTTTTTAAATATACTAAATGTAATTATGCGACGTAAAACTTTTCGTTTGTAAATACGTAAAATAAAAAAAAATTAAAATAAAACTTGACATTTTTTCTTTTCTGTTTTTCCCGACACCTTTCCCTCAATTTCAATAATTATATTTTTCACTCACCCTTTGACGGCAATAACTATAAATTATCCTCCGGAAAAACGTAGCACGTCGAAAAATTTTCTCTCATCATTCATTCATTATACCAATCGTCCATTCTTCTTATTGTTTTGATTCCCGAACCTTTTATCGCAAGGTAATTTCATACGAAAAAATGTACATGAATAAAATAAATAAAACTAAAATCCCAAGGTGATTGATTGACAGTTGATTTTCGAAAACTGGATAAAACTTTCATTCACTTGGATCTCCAGCTCGAAAAAGAACTTCCTCTGAAACTGAAAAGCATAAGGAAAACGATTAAAAGCATTGAAAACGATTATAAATAAAATCTGGCGAATTCGAAAAAACGAAAAAATTGTATTTCCGGTTTTTAAAATAAAAACAATATCACGTTTACTCACCCTGCAGGATTTTTATTTTCGAAACCTGGAGAAGAGCCAAAACCACCGAAACCTTGATTTTGAGATTGTTGAGCCAAATTACCAAATCCCATCGTGTTTTGATTTGCAAAAGTTTCAAATGTAGTCGAACATTGTTGACCTTGTGGAAAACTTCCTGTTGGGAGAAAAAAAAAAAAAACAAAAAAATTACAGGTTTGTAATTTTCTTTTATTTTTCACTCGAAAAAGAATGTATTTTAAAAAGAAAAATGATAGCGAGCCATTACCGAAAGTGGGCTGCGAGCCGAATGTGGCAGATCCGCTAAAAGTCGGAGCGGCTCCAAATGCTGGAGCAATGGAAGGACCACCTCCAAATACTGGCGGACTCCCGAAACCACCTGAAGTAGAAATCACATTTAAATTTATTACCATTTTAATTAAAATTAGAAATTTTAAAAAAATTTACGATTTCAAATCAGTTATATAAATATATATATATATATATATGTACCCATTGGTTTTTGAAACGTGTTCCCAGCGCTGAATCCGGTTTTGGCAACACTGTCTTGCACGCTGCTAAACGGGCCAGATGAAGTTGCCCCAAACGTGCCTGTGGTTCCCGACTGAAAAGCGTTTCCCGGCGAAGTCTGCGAAGTTGAAGATCCTCCAAATATTGATGAATTAGGTGATCCACCAAAAACCGAAGCGTTATTATTAGTAGTTTGTCCAAATAAACTCTGACCGAAAATTGGTTTACTTCCAAATCCTCCACCTTCTCCTGATGCATTTCCTCCGAAAGGTGAACAAATGGTTTGTCCGAAAACTGAATTTGAATTCGAATTTGATGTTTGTCCGAATACATTTGATGATGTTGTTCCAAATATAGAACCACTTTGACCACCAAACACGGAGGCCTTATTAGCATCTCCGAAAACGTTGCCCGCACTTTTAGAATCACCGAAAATACTTTTGGGAGTACTAAAAATATTTGCTGAAGTTGTGGGTGTTGTAGAAGAAGTTACGAAAGAATTATCCGTTTTATTACTGTTAGGCGATAATAAACCGAAAATGGCGGTAGTTTCAGAGACGGAATTGCTAAAAGCTTGAGAAGCCGATGCAAGAGTAGAAGGCTGCCCAAAAGAACTTGTTTTCGGAACGGAATTACTAAAGATACCGGTTGTTGTTGTGGATGTTAATTGAGAATCAGCTTGACCGAGAATCGGTTGAATGCTAGTAGAACCACCAAAAATATTAGATGTCGGGGTAGATATTGTTCCACCTCCGAAAATACTTGGAGTTGTAACTGTGGACGACCCTTTCGCAGCATCAGGACCCGTTGACGAAATTTCAAAAATACCACCCGAAGACGAAACGGTGGAAGCAACGCTTACGGTGGTTGCAGTAACAGAAGTAACACTTGTTGTAGTAGGAAGAGGAGCGGTGCTTGTAGAGGTCACACCAGCAATAGAAGCAACGACAGTTGTTGCAGATGAAGAAACGTTACTTGTATTATTGGAGCTAGTAGTAAAAACACCAGTGGAAGAAGAAACATTTGCAGTACTAGTGGTTGCAACGACTGATGTTGTAACGGAAGAGGATGATGGAATAGTACTAGCGGGAGTAGAAAAAACATTTGCACTGACTGGTATTCCTGTGGTTGTTTTCGGCTGAGAAAAAGTCGTCTGAACACTTGCAGGTGTTGCTACCACGGTAGCAGGAGCATTAATTGCAGGAGTTAGAGAGATAGAAAAATTTGCCGAGGGCAGAGTTGGAGATGTTTTTGAAAACCTAGATGCAGACGGTTTACCAAAAATTGTAGAAGCTGTAGTATTTTGAGTAGATAAGTTTTGTAAACTAGTCGGAGTAGAGGCTTCAGACGTAGAAATCGCTTCTGATAGCGTTTTACTGAACGAAAATCCAATCGCTCCAGTACTTATAGCTTCCTTTTGCATATTTGAATTTTGTGTATTTTTAGAAATTAAAGTTTTTTCCAAATTTTTAGGCTCATCAACAGATTCAACATCAACTTCTTCCGTTTCTGTTTCCGGTTTACTGGTTATAACTGAAACTTCAGTAACTGGAATTCCTTTACTTACGGCGGGCGTTGAAGTGAAGGAATTAGATGCATTGGAAACGGTGGATGTGGTTTTGGCAACACCGAAAATAGGAGCAGATGAAGGGAATGAAGATTTTTGAATTGAAAAATTTGACAGTAAATTTTGAGACGAAGTCGTGACAGTGGCGGGTTCTTTTCCAGCTACTTGAAATTTTACCTCTGGCGGAGAAGTATTTTGCTTGAAAATGTTAGAGGTATTTAAACTGGGGCTTTGAACGGAAGAAGCGGAAAAAATTGAAGAAGGATTTGCATTTCCAAAACTCGACTGCTTACTATCAAATGAAATAATTGGTTTTTGAAAGCCCGAAAACGTAGCAGATAAGGTACTAGTAGTAGGAGTGGATGAAAAAATAAAAGGTGTAGAAGTGCCGCTGCTCATAGATGTAAAAACATTTGTAACTTTAATTGCTTCTGCAGTTGCTGCCGTTGTTTTAGCTGGAGCAGTCGTGTTCGAAGAACTGTTAAAACTAAGCTTTCCATTAAATTTAATAGTTTCTGCAGGTTTTCCAAATCCCTGATCTGAAGGTTTTGCAAGTCCAAAGGTGAATACTGGCTTTGATTTAGATTCTTCAACTTTATTCGATAAATTTCCGGTCGGTTTGATTTGATTAGTTGTAAACTTTAAATCCGACGCACTGGAAACTATCGGAGACACATTTTGTTTATTTTTAGCAGCAGCAGCAGCAGCAGCAGCATCATCAATGCTTTTTACAACGTTACTAAGCGATATTAACGGTGACTTTTCTTTTGAACTCGAAGAATTAGAAACAGCTGATACGTTGGTTTGTTTGTTTTTATCACCGAAAATAAACATATTTTTAGTCGGTTCCAAAGTTTTAACCGGCGTTTTCTCTTTGGATTCAATATTTGGTTTTGTAATTATATCCATTTTCGTCTTGGTTAATTCTACGTTATCCAATTTATTAACTTCAACTTTCTCCGCTTTTTCTTTTTTATTTATTTTATTCGAAGCCTCTAAAGCCTTTTGACTTGATTTTTCCAAGATTAACGAACGAAGAAACGAACTTGTTTCTAAATTTGATTTTACCGGCCTAATTTTAACCATGTCACGTTCGCTAAAAATATCTCTAAGAACGTTTTGTTTTTCTGACGTTAATTTTTTTGATCTCTCTTGAATGAGTTTGAATTGAGATTTTGTGATTTCAAGATCATTTATTGCAGAAATATTTTCTTTCATGTCAATTTTTAATTGGAGTAAATTATCGGCCAGTTTGAAAAGCTCAGAAAATTTACAATGAAATTTAAAATAAAAGTTTTGAAAAAAAAAAAAAAAAAAAAAAAATTATACCACGAAATAAAGAATCATTATTTTACCTTTTACTATCATTATTGGATGTTAATATTGATGCAGAAGAATTGTTTAAAACAACTTTGGCATTTTTATTCTTGCACCTTTCCACAGCAACTCTGGCTTTGATTTCTTCTATCAATGATTTTTGTTTGCTTAAAATTTTCAGTTGTAAATGCATTGTTTTGTAAACTTCTTCCAGTGTAGGCACGGTCATTTGGTTCCTTAACGTGTAATAAAAAAAATTAATTTTAATTTTTTTCTGCGTTTTAAAAATAGCAATCACATTTTATAAACGTTCATTTTTAATAAAAGCTTACTTAATTTGCGCTCTATAACTATCTTGATGTTCCACCCATTCTTTTTCAATGTAAGAAATTAACTGCTTTAATTGATTGTTAATGTAATATTTATTCAATCTTATTTCGTGCATGTACTTTGAACTGATCGGATCCAATTCTTCAGCTTTTTTCAATTCTATAAACGCTGGATTTTTCCTTTGAACATTTCTAGATTTAGCGTCTTCAACCCAAGCAAAGGATTCCATAAGATCTGCAATGGCGGAATGAATTTCCGTACTTTGAATAATTGTCGTTTCTTTCAAATCTTTTAAAAAATTATTCAAATTATCTATGGTTTTTTGCATGTTGATTTTATCATCTGTCGAGCCAACCTAAAAATAATTTTTATTATTAAAATCAAAAAAATAAAATACAAAAGCCCGACCAATGATAATTAACGTGTTAGGTTAAAAATAAACTATTAGACTGCCTGATACGTAAACAAATTTTTAAAAAAGTTTTTCAATGCAAACCTTAATGTTAAGAGTTTTCGCCTTGGTAAACAATGTTTGCAATTCTGAATTAAAATGATCGATTTCATCTCGCAAAGCGTTCCAGTATACGCTATCATCGACAGCAGGAGGTTCAGGAACCGCAGAAACTTGAGTTTCTGGTAAACCAGAGCTTTCTTTTACTTTGCTATCGATTTCAGCGATCAAGTTTTCTGATTTAACAGCTGCTTTATTTTCTCCTTCAGACGCTTTGATGGGAGTAGATTGAGGCAAATTAGTTTTACCACCAAAAATCCCTTCTGTTATTGGTTTTTCTTTAATAGAAGCTTCCTTTGCTTCAGTTGCTGTATTTGTTGAACTGACGAGGGGAGGTTGAGATACAACAGCTTTTGAATTAAAAATATTTTGAGGTGTCATAAAGGAAAAAGTTGGATTGGGAGCATTTCCTGGTTGAGACATATTACCAAACAAAGGAGCTGAAGAAGCAGGAGGTTTTTGATTAACAATACTACTTGTTTGAATATTTTGTTGTTGCGAAGTTTGTAATAAATTCTGCTGTTGAGAAATTTGTGGTTGAGGTTTTTGTTGAGTATTTTGAAACATATATTGCTGTTGTAATGATTGAAATTGGTTTTGCTGCTGTGGAGCCTGCAAAACAATTATTATAAATATTTTAAAAACAAATAAAACAATTGTTGTCAAAAAAAATTATTTCAAATAATCTTTAATGATAAAAATTTATCACTAGTTGTAAAATACAATCAAAATACCTTATTTCCCTCTGCAATTTTTTCTGTCGCTGAGGAAACAATGGTTTCAGTATTAGAATTTTGAGCCTGAGATGAAAATCCTCCAAAACTTGAAAATGTATTGTTTCCAAATGTAAATGTTGGTTTTGAATTTTCCATTGACGTTCCTGATGTAAAAGAAAATGTATTTTGAGGTGCTTTAGGTTGTTCAGTTCTAAAAAAAAATTAACAATATACTTAAACTAAATAACTTAAGAAATACTTAAAATTTATCACGAAATTTGATTGTATATATATATAAATTAATAAAGTATTTGTGTATGTATAAACTTAACCTATAAAACTTACATAATTGGTTGTGCAGGAGCAGGTAAAGTTGTAGTTGATGCAGGGTTAAATGTGAAAATTGCATCCGGCAAGTGCTCTTTAGCGGGTCCACAAAGTTGAGGAGCGCTGGCATTTAAATTTATAACATTAAAAATGCAAAGAATTCCTTCATCTGATAATAATAATAAACGAGGCATTGGAGGTAAAATACTTTCTCCCCAGGGAATCGCATCTTCACTGGTAAAATCAAAAGTCAATCCTAAAGGATAAGTTTCTTGTTTGGCAGCATTTAATGGAAGTTCTGCTCGTGAAGAATCTCCTAAAAGCCATTGTTCCCATGATGAATTATCTTTTGAATGAAGTACTGCTACTTCAATACTGTTAGCCGAACTGACAAAAATTAGATTCCTACAAAGGTTATATATAATACATGCCCATTATTTTTAACAATTTAAATAAATTCACCTTAAAATAATTTAACACATAAACAAATAAAAGTAATAATAAAGTAAAAAAAAATTCTTCGAGTTCTTACCATGCACTGTGATGAGTCAAATATAATTGATGGTTTCTAGAAAATGTGCTGCTGTATGTAATATCTTCATAGTTAATAATATTAATAGGTTCATTTTTAGTGGCATTGACAATTGTAATAATAGGAAATGAAGAAGGATTATTTTTATCACTGTAAGCAACAGCAAACTGGTAATTAGAAATCCATAAAACGCTTACAATGGTTGCAAATCCATTGAAAAATGGAGGAACAGGTAATGTTTTTACAAGTTTTAGATCTGGCTTATATTGTGAAAGTGTTCCATTATGGCAACCGATAACTATTTGTTTGCCCTTTGGACTCCAACAAAAACATCTAAAATAAAAATTTTTATTCCATTTTGATCATTTTAAATAAATTATGAAAATAATAATTAATATAATTATATAATATATTAACTTATTATCGTATATAAGATTCAATGCATAAGTAAAAATAAAATAAACAAATGAACAACATCTATATGCATATTTTTTAAAGAAAAAATAATGAACAGACATGTATTTCTATTATCGAATAATGATAAGATTGAATACTCTATGCAACCAAAATCCAATTTTAAAATTAATTTATTTAAATAAATAATTTTGAATTCATTTTTGAATTCATTTTTAAACTCAGTTCAAAAATTTTTTTGAAACAATTTTGAAATAAAATATATTTTCTTACCTAGCCTGAGTACTGCTTGGTAAAATAAATGTGGAATTTTCTTTATTTTTCGGATTAATCGAAAGAACTGACCCGTCAGTTAAGCATATCATTACTGTCCCATCATTATTCGGTTGCCACATCAAGTCGGAAATTTCAGCATTTGGATTTTTAGTGATGTTAGCTATGGATAAAGTGTCCAGTGGTGTAACATTCTAAAAAAAATTTTATTATTAGATTTTTGTAAAAAAAACAAATTCAAAAGTTTTTTTAAAAGTAAAGTATGCATCACTTACTTCTGATGACAAAGAAGATATATTGTACAAGTGCAATACAGCACCAGGTTTTGTGTTACACACAACTCCGAGTATTTTTTGAGAAAAATCGACAGATAGATGACATGGCCTATTATTAAGTATGACATCTCTTCTTGGATAATTATTGACATTTGTAGTCGATTTGATATTTTTGGCTTTTATAACTGAAATTAAAAAAAAAAAAAAAAAAAAATATTAGTTGTGTAAATGATACAATTTTTCTCAAAAATCCATTTGAATTTACCTGTAAATCCATTTAAATTTCCAACAAAAATTAATCCATAATGTTGAGATGAAGCTAATAAATTACAATTCCCAGTTTTATATTTTGTATCAGTTTGAAAAATTTTTAATTTGCAAAATAATTTTAAATGCAAATCCTGAAAAAAAAAAAAAAAGAACAAAAAATTTTCATAAGGTTACTAAAAACCATTCACGTTTTGAATCCTGAAAAGATAGCATTTTTTTAATTTTTTCTAATATATTGCAAATTCACTTGTTAATAAAATTTGTATAACTTAATTATATGAGTTATATAGTAAATTGATTAATTTAAACCATACAAAAATCAATTACCGATATTTATAATTACATTTTTTTTTTTACCTAATTAAAAGTTATAGCACATGTTCAACTCAAAAAAAAAAAAAAAATCTAAGATCAAGACATCGTTAAGAAAAGGATTAATGCTTACCACTGTGTCAACGGGTTCAGGTCCAGTATGTACAAAAAGTGATTGAGCCATAATTATTATTTAAAAAAAAAAAAAAAAAGCCACAATTATGTAAAAATTTTTAGGTAGCATTCAACAGTCTATAAGGTTCCCTCCTAACTTTACATTTTACACTAAAAACCTTGCATAACTATAATGCTCAAATATCATTATTTCGTTCAAAATAGTTCGAAATTACAATAAACTAAATTTTGTATTTAAAAAAACGTTTTTTTTTAAAAATATAATACAATTTACCCCATGTGCGTTTAAAAAAATTATTTGAATGAAATATGCACGTTGAGAGACACTTCAGTGCTTCTTATGCTCTCGCTCGTTTTTATCTCTATGACTTTAATATAACAATGGTGGAAAGCATTACCTGTTAAAGATGCAACATAAACTATGCTATAATTTTTTTACAATATTTGGCGGTAAAATTAGTATTGAATTACCAAAAGAAAATGGCTACTTCGAGAAATCTACCACAAAGCAAAGAAGCTTTGTTAAAATCTTATCAAACAAGGCTGAAAGATGATGTGAAATGCATGTTGGAAAACTTTGAAGGTAAAATTTCAAAAGCCTCAAAATTATATTTAATATTATATTTAATAACATTAAATACATTTTATTTTAGAAATAGTAAAACTTGCCAAAGGTGAAAATGAAACTCAGCTTTTAAGAATGACTCAATGTGAGCAAGACACATATGAAATGCATGTAAGAGCTGCTAATATTGTCAGAGCAGGAGAATCACTCATGAAATTAGTGTCAGATATGAAACAATATTTAATATTAAATGATTTCCCTTCTGTCAATGAAGCCATAGGTCAAAATTCTAAAATATTTAGACAAAAGCAAGAAGAATGTGATCAAAAACTAATGAATCTTCGTGATGATATGGCATCTGATTTGTATGATTTAGAAGAAGAATATTACACATCAATATATAAATAGTGCATTTAAAGAGTAATAAAAATTTTAAGCTTGAGAAACGACAAAAGTGTAAAACCTGAAAATGTACTTACAGTGTATTTAATTTTCCATGTACATACCTTAAATTAAACATTTGTAAATAATATTATTTTAGAAAAATGTAAAACTTATTATTATTATTATTATTAAAGTAAAATTAAATAATTTGAGTTTTTTTTTTTTTTTTCATTGTAATAAATCATTAAATTTGAGGCAGCCAATTTTTGATAATTGTAATATCGACTATTAAAAAAAAAATGTTTAAAATTGCCTTAAAAACCATCTTGGAAAATTTATTATTATTAATTGGAATAATTTAAATTTTTTTCAATATAATTTTGAACATGATTAGTAAACAAAACTTAAAGAAACAATTTTCTTTTGGAAAATATATACCATTTACTGATAACAACCTTTTTCGAAGAAAACTCATAAAAAAATTATTATTATTATCTTAAATTACAAAAAAAAATCACATCAAAAAAATTTTCTTTCTTGTTTTTTCCATTTAAAAATAAATAAAATAAATGGGAAAATTTTATGTAAATTAATAT
This sequence comes from Pediculus humanus corporis, assembly GCF_000006295.1. NCBI lineage: Eukaryota > Metazoa > Arthropoda > Insecta > Psocodea > Pediculidae > Pediculus > Pediculus humanus. The sequence goes on from NW_002987824.1 coordinate 136,682, forward strand.
ATATATATATATTTTATTTATTTTATTTACTATTTTCTTTTTCATTAAAAACATTTTTTAAAATGTTGTAAATTTAATAAAACACACGCACACGCACACACGTACTAAAAAAAAACTTTAACTTTCCTTCTTATATATATATATATCTAAACATTTATAAAAAAAAAAAAAAAACAAATAATAATAATAATAATATTAATATTGAACATTTGAAAATTTTCAATTACTTTCCATTATTTATTATGCAATAGTAAAAAAAAAAAATTAAAGAGATCATCATAAAGTTATTAAAAAAATTTTTCTTTTTTCTATTTTTTTTTTTTTTTTATAAAATATTATTATTATTATTATTAATTTATTAATTTATTTAAATTTATTAATTACGGATTAAATAGTATATATATATATATATATATATATATATATATATATATATATATATGTATTATTATTTGAAACTTTTATATTTTTTTTTACCAGCAAATAAATGAAAAAAAAAAAAATAATAATAATAATAATAAATAAGAAAAAAATGGAAAATTAATTAATTTACACACGACGACGACAACAAAAAATTTGGACAATTTTTTTTTCCATATACAATTATTATTATTATCATGTTTTTAAAACGTGACGTGACCCCGTGAATACAACATAAACATGCGAAACAACATTTCGTTAACTACTACAATTTTTTTTTTTTTTTTTATATATTTAAATTTAATGCGAACAAAAATTACAAACAACATTTTATTTATTTATTTATATATTTATTGCATCATTCAGTGCTTAAACGCACGCACACGCACACCCACACATGCACATACAGACAAACTTAAAACTACAATAACAGTCAAGTAATTAACAATAATAATAATGATGCTTTTTTTTTAAATAAAAGACAAACCTTTTTACACACATACAATTAAAAAATAATAATAATAATTATTTTTCATTTACATCCTTTTTTCTTTTTCTTTCTCTTATATTTAATATTAATAATAATAATAATAATAATAAAATTATAATTATAAATAATAATAATGGCTTTTTCTTCTTTTTTATTAAAAAAAAAAAAAAAAAACAAAAAGAAAATGAAAAGAAAACAAAAAAAGAAAAAGAAAAAATTTTTTTTTCCTTTTTCATTTATAAAAAAACGTAATTATAATTAATTACAAAAGAAACTTTTTTATTAATAAATTTTTGTTTAACAACAAATCAAAAAAACAAAATTTTTTAAACAATTTAAAGTGAGAAAGAGAGAAAGAGAGAGAGAGGGAAAAGAACCAAATAAAAATATTAAAAAAAAAAAAAAAAACAAAAAATTATTTCTCATTTAAATTTTCAAAAAAAAAAAAAATTTTTTTTCATTTTTTTTTTTCCGATTTCAATAAATCCCATAAATCCCTTCTTTATTATTATTATTATCATCATCATCATCATTATAATTATTTATTTATTTTTTCTAAGGCGTTATAGAGAAAATGATAAAAAAAATTTTTTTTTTTTTTTTTTTTTTAATTAAAGGATTATTGAAACCCCGCTAAATCTTTTAAATTTAATTTTCATCGTAATCGATCTGATTAAAAAAAAAAAAAAAAAAAAACGAGGGAGAGAAACGGAAAAACAAAAAAAAAAAAAAAAAAAACCAAAAAGGGCAAACAAACATTTTTAAAAAAAAATCCAACAAACACCCCCCCTTATTTGTCAACAAACGAAAAAAAAAAAAAAATAATAATAATAATCAAATCGTTACCAAAAAAAAATTAATTTTTGACCGTTTTATATTTATATTTCCTTATTTTTTTTTCTTTCTTAAAATATAAAAATAAAACAAACAAACAAACAAACAAACAAACTTACAAAATAGATATTTATATATATATTTATATATTGGACCCATTTTGGAATCAAATTTTTTTTTTCTTTTCTTAAAAAAAAAAAAAAAAAAAAAACAATACTGAATGTCACAAAAGGTGTGAAAGCCCACAACTCTCTCAACACATATTACAAATAATAATAATAATAATAATAATAATAATAATAATAATAATAATAATAATAATAATAATAAAATCCATAACAAATTATTTATATCGATACGACACACATCGATATAATGAAATAATTAAGAAAACGATGACTTTTATGGCAACTAAACTGTGGGAGAGAAGGAGGAAAAAAGAAGGAAAAGGAGGAGGAAGAAGAAGAAGAGGATGAGGAGGAGGAGGAGGAAGAAATACATATAAAATCTTGTCGAATTTTCATGAAAATTACAAAAATAAAAAATAATAACAATCAAGTTTCACGTTTTTCTTTCTTTTTTTTTTTTCTTCTCCATTTTCTTTTTCTTTTTCTTCTTCTCAACATCTAAATAAAGTAAATTGTTAAAAACTGCGTCGTAATCCACGCAACAAGAATTTTTACATTTATTTATACTTAATGTGTGCGTGTATTTCATTTTTTTTTTTTTTTTGTTTAGAACGTTAAAAAACTATCTATGTATGTATGTATGTATGTATGATACCTAATTTGAAAAGGACACAATGAATGTAAGTGTTTTTCTTTCTCTTTTGACCCTTATAACAATCATCACTTTTTTATTTTTCTTTTGTTTCTTTTCTTTTCTTATTAACTTTTCTGACCTAAACGCTAACTAATGAATCACGTGTGAATATCAACCTAGGAAATTACAAATTAGTATTTCGTTTATTACTATTATTATTATTATTATTATTATTTCCCATGCCATACGCGCCATCATTTTCACATCTTCCCAGCGGTCATTGCGGCGGCGTCGTCGACCGCATTCCAAAACAACAAATTTAAAAACAAAAAAAACAAAACAAAACAAAAACAACATTACCAACAACACGTACGCAATTTTTTTTTTGGTTACTTCTTCTTTTTCTTTTTCTTCTGCTTCTTCTTCACGGGGTACGGAGGGGTGGGGGGTTTAAAACAACAAATCGGCTGTCGTTTCCGAACTCCATAGTACGGTTGTGTTTTCATCAGCTGGTCGAAGGTAAGCCTCCTCTTCTTCATCTTCATCCTCATCTTCTTCTCTTTCTCTTTCCTTTTCGCCCGAACTTTCTTCTTTTTCACCTTTTCCAATTGATTTGTCTTCTTTATCTTGTTCGACGTTGGGTTTGTTCGAAGGAATTGTTTTCGTTATTCCTAATTCGAAATCAGTCGACAGGGAAACTTTGCTGGGAGTGTAATTTCCAAGATTACCGCACGCTAAAATTACAACAATTTCAAATTATATCGATCGATAAAAAAAAAAAAAAAAACTTTTGTTGGGTGTTGTTGTTCTCCCCCCCCCCCTCCCCACACTTTGATTCGAATCGGTGACAAATGCGGACGATATACGAATGAGAAAAATTTAAAATTTTTAATAGATCAAAACAACAACAAAAAAAATTTATGTAAAATCAATCGAATTCTCGACCTTGGATCACCATGTTTATCCTGGGTGGAACTGTCACCGTTGGAAAAGCAAAAAAAGAAAACCGGATTCGATAAATAAAAGTCGATTACTTAACGGGTAACTCGATGACCGGTGATTTTAAAAAATGTTGCAACAACAACAACACCTTAAAGCCCTTTTAGTCGTTAGGCATGGATTTTTTTTTTTTTTTTTTTCTGGGTGTGGTTTTTAAAAACATAATCACAATAATCGAGGTCGTTCACTTTTTTTTGTTGTTGTTAAATCTCATATCATCTCTTTTCTTTTCACCTTTTAGTAGAAACTTTTTTTAATGATTCGTTTTAATAAATTATAAATAAATATTTGTTGCAATTAATTTTTTCAACGCGACGCAAACGCAAAAAAAAAAAAACCAAATCGAAAACAACTTCCCCCCGCCTTCCTTGCTAAAAAAACTGATTGCTTAACTTGTTAAATAATAATGATAATTATAAATAAGTCGACGAATAAAACGACCAATACACCACCCATTATTAATTACGAAAAATGAGAAAAAAAAAAAAATAATGATAATAGTAGTATTAAAATAACACAAACCGAAAGGAACTGGTAAACGTAATGGCGAACTTTCATCGGTGGTAATGAAACCGGTCGTGGTACCGGTCGTGGTACCGGTGGTGGTGGTGGTGTTGATGGCTCCCTCGATTTCTGGATTGATGTTTTCCTGATCATCCAACAGTGAAGATTCCGACGGATATTCAAATAATGTTGTTGCTTCGTCATTAAATTGTATTTTCATCTAAAACAACAAACAGAGAGAGAGAGAAAGAGATAAAAAAAAATTAAAAGCGAAAGTATTTCTGTGCGTTACTACCATGATAAACTTATGGATTATTAAACTCGTCAATCAAACCAAAGATATGGAAACGAAAAAATAATAATAATAATAAAAACAATAATAAAAGTGCCAAATATGAGTGGAAACAATCAAATTTAAATACATAAAAAGGAAAACTTTGATTGAGGGGGGCATAACGTAGTGCAAAACTTTTTTTTTGACGCACACCCACACTAACGCAAGCGTTTAAGCGTTTTTGAAAATGTCTGAAACAAAAATAAAAGTTACGAAGGGAAACAACAGAAGAAAATCCTCAGAAAATTTGGAAAAAATTTTTACACACACAAAAAAAACTACACGAACCAGCAAAAATCCGAGGGCGGAAATTATTACACTCGTGATTGAAAAAATCGATCGATAATAAAACAAAAAAATGATGATAATAATAATAATAATAATAATAATCCTTATCAATTTTCATTAAATACTTTTCACGTCGGAAAAAAAAAAAATGCAAACGAAAACGAAAGTCTTTCTTCCTTCGGGAACAAAAAGGGATTTTTGGTTAGTTTATTAAAATTTATCTTTACGAAAAATGAAAGTTGACAATTTTTAAAAAAAAAAAAAGCTTTCAAGAATAAAAAGAGAGAGAGAGAGAGAGAGAGAAAAGTTCAACCGGAAATCAATGCTGATAAAGACGCATTTACGTTGTCAAAAAATCTAAAAAAATAATTTTTACCGTGACGTCTTAAAAATGACAGCAAAACTTTCCCTTTTTTTCTTTACTTAGGGGAAAGAACCCTTCTATTATTATTTGTTTCCACACACCCCCCTCTCTCTCCACGCTTTGGAAAGTGATTCATAACGAAAGCTTTGAACTTTTCATACAAAAACAACCCTTACTTTCTTATTTTTTTGTTACCATTTATGTATTTCTCATTTGAACTCCCGAACAAAAGTCAAACAAAAAAAAAAAAAACCCTTTTTTTCCATTTTGTTTTCCAACAAAACAATGACGTGAGTGATAAAAAAATTTCCCCGCCCCCCAACAAATCGGACTTTAAGGGGTCTCGGGTTGCGGTTAAATTAACCTTTAAAAAAAAAAAAATTTTTTTTTTCTTTTTCTAATTTGAAAAATCTTTAAGAAAAACCGCTAACGTTCGTTTAATGTCTTTTAATGTCTAATTACTACGAAATCGCTTGAGCAGCCTTTTACGATTTCATTGTTAATATGCAAAGAGTTAAATAAGATAATAATAATAATAGTATAATAATAATAATAATGAAAAACATGCATTATCATTAAATTACTTGGGTAATTTAGAAAAATAAAATGAATTTAAAGCGTGATACCTTCTTAAAAACCTTTCACCGATTTATATTTCAAATCCATTTTTTTTTTTCGAACGAACCTTACTCCCTTTGAAACCTACTTCGAACAAATTCAAACTTGACATGTCAAAATAAATAAATAAAAGAAAAGAAAAGAAATGAAAAATCTCATCGTGGGTGTTTGAAAGGTTGACAACATTTTTTTTTTTCACAAGCCTCCGGGAGAAATCTCGTGAGAGAAAAAATAAAAAATAAAAAAAATGTCGCAAGAAATTAAATATCCCTTTCGTTATTATTATTATTAATAATATTTTTATTGCGGCAGAGACAGGCTGAGCTGCTAACGTTAAAAAAAAAAAAAAAACCCCCCGCAAGGCTTCGCGACCGAAGGTGTTCGGTGGTTCTGTTCTGTTACATTAAATAGGAAATTAAAATTTTGCCTTGCTTACCTTGGCAAAATTCACTTTTGCCAAAAGTGTTCGAGTTAAATATATATACATATATATATATATATTTTCACGCCATTGCCTTTTCCGTAAAAGGTTAAAAAAAATTTTTTTTTTTTTTGTTGCGATTTTTAGGAAACTCCCCTCCTCCTCCCCCACCTTGCTTTTTACCCCGGACCGAATTAACAAAACGTTTACGTTAAACATTCGTCGACATTATTGCGTGCTTATTTGTACTCAACACGGATGAGTACCCAGCATCCGACAACAATGGTTTATAATTACGTAAAAAACAGTGTTTTTATAACCTTAACAATAAACAACATGGACGATTCACACACGCACGCACACACGCACACGCACACACACGCGCGTCAAACCTTAATAACGTCCCATCCGATTCTTTTTACCCATTCTTGTTATTTGAACATTATTTATCGACACAAATCATTGCTACCGTTTCCCTACGATTATTCAAAGTATTGAACTATTATTATTATTAATAATAATAAGTAATAATTAAAAAATAACTCGACAATAAAAAAAAAAAAAAAAATTTTCTTTGTGTAACGCAATTGACAAAAATTAATAGCGTCGGGAAGCGGAAACAATTATATTTCATTCGAGTTCGTACTCTTTTTTTTTTTTTTATTATTATTTTTTTTTAACCTTATTTGAACTCGAACAAACAAACGAACAAACGAACAAACAAACAAACAAACAAATAGAAAAAAAAAGACCGCAAAAATTTTTCCAGAGTATTTTAAAAAAAAAAAAAAAAAAAAAAATGAAATGAATGATGAACTGAAACCATTAAACGGCCTGAAAACATTGTCGAGATGAAAATAAATAATAATAATAATAATAAAAACAGTATTTTAATTTACTACATTATCATTATTAT
>NW_002987824.1:143651-176837 GCF_000006295.1 Pediculus humanus corporis
TTACTCCCTTTGCAACCTACTTCGAACCAATTCAAACTTGACATGTCAAAATAAATAAAAGAAATGAAAAATCTCATCGTGGGTGTTTGAAAGGTTGACAGCCTCCGGGAGAAATCTCGTGAGAAAAAATAAAAAAAAAATGTCGCAAGAAATTAAATATCCCTTTCGTTATTATTATTATTAATAATATTTTTATTGCGGCAGACACAGGCTGAGCTGCTAACGTTAAAAAAAAAAAAAAAAACCCCCGCAAGGCTTCGCGACCGAATGTGTTCGGTTCTGTTCTGTTACATTAAATAGGAAATTAAAGTTTTGCCTTGCTTACCTTGGCAAAATTCACTTTTGCCAAAATTGTTCGAGTTAAATATATATAATACATATATATATTTTCACGCCATTGCCTTTTCCGTAAAAGGTTAAAAAAAATTTTTTTTTTTTTTTTGCGATTTTTGGAAACTCCCCTCCCCCCTTGTTTTTTACCCCGGACCGAATTAACAAAACGTTAACGTTAAAAATTTTGTCGCCATTTTATTTTTTTTGTTTCATTTTGATTTAATCGTCGACATTATTAAAAATTTATTCCCCCGAGAGTTTGCGCGCTTATTTGTACTCAACACGGATGAGTACCCAGCATCCGACAACAATGGTTTATAATTACGTAAAAACAGTGTTTTTATAACCTTAACAATAAAAAACATGGACGATTCACACACGCACGCACACGCACACGCATACACACACACGCGCGCGTCAAACCTTAATAACGTCCCATCCGATTCTTTTTACCCATTCTTGTTATTTAAACATTATTTATCGACACAAACCACCGCTACCGTTTCTCCACGATTATTCAAAGTATTGAACTATTATTATTATTATTATTATTAATAATAATAAGTAATAATTAAAAAATAACTCGACAATAAAAAAAAAAAAATTTTCTTTGTGTAACGCAATTGACAAAAATTAATAGCGTCGGGAAGCGGAAACAATTATATTTCATTCGAGTTCGTACTCTTTTTTTTATTATTTTTTTTTAACCTTATTTGAACTCGAACAAACAAACGAACAAACGAACAAACAAACAAACAAACAAACAAATAGAAAAAAAAAGACCGCAAAAATTTTTCCAGAGTATTTAAAAAAAAAAAAAAAAAAAAATGAAATGAATGATGAACTGAAACCATTAAACGGCCTGAAAACATTGTCGAGATGAAAATAAATAATAATAATAATAATAAAAACAGTATTTTAATTTACTACATTATCATTATCATCAATTTTATTTTTTATTTGTCCAGTAAATCACAATTTTTTTTTTTTTTTTTTTTTTTTTTTAAACGCAATTTCATCAGATGCCTACCACCCTGACATTTCATGTTGAAGCAATCCTTCAAAATTTTTTCTTATTATTGCGACATAACAAGCGATTAAAAAATTTTCACTCGATTAGTATTAATTATAATTGTGACCCTTTTCCCCTCCCTCTCCCCCAACATTATGAAATGTTCAGCCGTAATAAAAAAAAAAAATCATCATCATTTTTTGTTTTTTGTTTAGGTTTTTTTTTTTCGGTCTGAAAGAATGGATTTTGCAAAAATCAATCATACAAATTTAGTTTTGATTGTTTAGTGAGCCAAACATTGCCTTATCGATAATAATAATACTTTTATCAAATCAATCGTTTATTTTATAAGAGTTCGAATTCCGTTCCGTTCCGGCCCGAGTCGAAGGGGGGTAGTAGTGACAAAGTCTGATATTTCAATTGATGAATAATAATAATTACTCATTCTCATAACATATATATTATATTATCACGTCAAAGATCGATCGAAAAAAAACCAAACAACCGACCGCCATTTTTTTCAACTGATTTTCATCCTCCCAATCCAAAATGCGTACATATTGAATATTGCGTGTGGCAAATGATTGGCGATAAATAAAAATTACGCTTCCGAATCCCCCCATTTTTTTTTTTTTTTTTAATTTGCTTTCACGAAGACAAAACACAAAAAAGACGACAACGTAATGTAAACGATACGAATCGTGTGCGTGTGCGTGTGTGTATACGGTAAAGAAGTTAAATTACCGGAATTGTACCGCTACTCATTGAACCCTCGTCTCCTGAGGTTTTTGACGTTTGTTTGTTCGTTTGTTTGTTACATGAAATTATTCTCCTACCAAAAAAAAAAAAAAAAAAAAAAATTGCGTCATCTAAGAAAACATGTTTTGACGCGGTTTTTTCTTTAGGTTTTCTTCTTTCGCAAAACTAACAACTTCTAAAAAACCAAAACCGTGCTACGAGTTTTTTTTTCCCTAATCGGTTGCGACTCATTGAATTTTTTTTTATTATTTTTTCAATTTCGAATTAATTTTTTTTTATTATTATTATTACTCTCGTACGAAACAGAGGAACAAATTTAAAAATGCGTAACAATTTTATTGAAAATAAATGCGTCCCCCCCCTTCGCCCATTCTGACTTTTTTTTATGTTGGTATTTGGTTAGAAAATTAAATTTTGTCGTATGCAATTTATTTTACCCGGAAATAAAATTACCTTATCGATCCGTAAAAAAAAAAAAAAAAAATTCCTATTTATAGTAATATAGAATTAAATTTTTTTTTTTTTCCAGTTTCATCGTTTTTTAAAAAACACACCAAAAAAAAAAAAAAAACCGTTAAATCCGATTTAAAAAAAATGTAATCAAGTCCGGGTTTACGCAATCCGGGAATAATAATAATTTCTTTTACTAGAAAGAAAGAAAGAGAGAAAGTACAAACAAAAAAATAACTCGTTTGGAGATTCATTTAAATTGCATTCGAAAAAATAAAACAACAACAACAATAAATAAACAAACAAAAAGAATTTGATATCGTTTTCCAAAAAAAAAAAAAAAAAAGAGGAAGAAGAAGAAGAAGAAACTACGCACTGAATCTTGTTAATAAAAAAAAAAAAAAACCAAAGAAAACAAAAACCTGTCTAAAGTAATTTAAATTTAGGCTTGTTTTTTTTAGGGAATGTGTTTTCGACGTGATACACATATCATTATCGGGGAAAATGGCCAAACTGGCCCCCCCCCCCGTACTTTGTTTCTCATTAATTTTTTCACGAAACATAATTTCTTATTTTCCCTTTGGGGGGGGGCAAGTTCGGTCATCGATAACAACCTTTGCAATTCGCAGCCTCTAAAAAAATCTAAAAGCCTCAACGGTTTTTTTTCTCTTCCTTTCTAATTATTATTATTTAACAACAAACACACAATGTATATATAATAAACAAAAACAAAAACAAAATAAAACAAATTTTTTTTTTTTTTTTTTTTCCATTTCTTTATCGATTATTATTTTGATAAACTTGAAAATATTTTTTGTTGACAAAATGATTTGTCCTCAATCCGATCGGTTTTGTTGTATGTGTGGTTCACACTTCCGGAAACGTGAACCGCATTAGGCGCAAAATTTTACTAGTAAAAAAAAAAAAATCACCATCATCATAACTATTTATTGACAGTTGTTATATTACTAGGAGGGATTTGATTAAAACTTTAATGGCCTAATCATCATCATAACGGTTCGCTAATGACACCGTTCCTAATGACACGACGCAACTCTAGAATGAAACGAAAGAAAGAACTTGTGAGAGTGTGTGTGAGAGTGAGAGAGAGAGAGAGAAAAAAGTATAGTCCGAATGCCACGTTTGTCGACGAGTTTGTTTTTCTTTTCTTTTCTTTTCTAAAACGTTAAAAAATTCAATACGAATGTGAATTTTTTCATAATAATAATAATAATAATAATAATAAATCGTTCACACAGAATCTGTCATGGAAGAAAAAAAAAAAAAAAAAATAGCACCTGTCAAAAAATAAAGAAGACTTTTGTGAATGCTTTCTACCGTGTAATGATGACTTGGTCTTTGCTCAACTTTTTATTCAAATCAATTCCAGCGCACAAACTAAACCAACGTTACCACTTTTAACTTGATAATAATAATAATAATAATAATAATAATAATAATAATAATAATATATAATAAAAATAAAAATTATATTCCTTGAATATTACTTCTTCCACTTTCTATTTCTGGCTTCCTACTTTTTTTTTTTTATTATACAACAGCTTCGCTTCAAGTTCGCACACGCACACACACACACACACACACACACTCAACCACCGTGAATTCTGCTATTTCGCTTCTTTTTCTATATTAAATTCGAAAGAAAAAAATCATAAATCTGGTTTAATTATCAAAGAGTTTAGGTCAGAGCTATCGAGTTTTCCAAAGCAATAATAATAATAATAATAATAATAATAATAATAATAATAATAATAATAATAATAATTCAATTTGAATCGTTATGAATTCGGATCGTGATAATTTGCAGAAAATAATTACATCGTTCAAATTCAAAATGACTCCATTAATTTTGTCTCCCCATTTATTTATTTATTTTTATTTTTTTTCAAATATTTTCTCTACGTGTTACTTTTGCGTTCGATTGAAACTGTCCCAGTTCAATTTAAATTTAAAAAAAAAAAAAACTAGTACTCAGCCATTTAAAAAATTAAAAATAAAAACATTTACGTATTTTTTCAAGTTATTATATCTACGTTACATTATCATTTTTTTAATAAATTTAATTAATTAATTAATTAATTAATTAGTGACATAATTAAACTTATTTCCGAGAATATTAAATTCAATACGCGTCGAGCTTTCGAGGTTTTGAGGTTTTATTTTTCAAGGATAAATGCCGTAATTATATTTTACACCGAATCCACGTTTAATAACAAAAAAAAAAAATTCGTTTTATCGAGTCCTTAACTAACGACAACTACTACCACGACAGACCTATAGCTCAAACCACTTGAAAAGAGGAAAAGACAAAAGAAAATTTTCATCCTTGAGGAGCCTTGTGAGGAGCTTTTCAGTTTTCTGTCTCGATGTTTTTGTCATAATTGAGAAAATTATATCATGGGTTCGCCGCCTAAATTTTTTTTAATTGGATAATAAGATCTATCAGGAGCAGGAGTTTCAAAGGACAAACAACATGCTAATGTTTCTCTTCCTCCCAACATTTTCATCATTTCCTGCGGGACGACAAGAATTAAACTACTGCGTTTTACATAAACAAACAACACTAAAACAACGCAGATTGAAAAAAAAAAAAAAAAAAGAAAAATTACTTTGCCCTTCGAACGTAAAATAATTGAAAATTGATATTTTAAATAAAATTTGAAAACTTATCCACAAAATGGTAAGTTGTAACGACTTTTTTCTTTTTCTTTTTTTTTTTTTTTTGCGGTTGGTAATAATTTAAAAAATTTTTTACCGAAACTGAATACTTCTAACTAAAAAGAAAACTCGTAACGCATTCGTTAAACGAACGTTTGAGCAATAAATTTAAATTTATTCGCTTCAAAAAACATTTTAAAAAAAACAAAGATTTAAATCGTCATTTAATTCTACGACAACAACATCAATCGACCAACGTTTTTTCTCTTACAAAAAAAAAAAAAAAAAAGAATCAAATTACGACGTAAATTTTCTTTTTTTTTAAATGTCACACCGAAGGAAACCATTTTATTCGTCAGTGTGTGTGTGTGTGTGTGTGTGAGTGAGGTCAATAATGAAATAGGAAAACACAAACCAAAACGCAGGCTATTAAAAAGTGACTTAAAAAGGAAATACCAAACCTCAAATGCAATCAAATACCTTTTTTTTTTTTTTTTTTACTAGCAAGAAATCGTTTATTGTTCCAAAAAATACCAATGGCAAATAGATAGATAGACAACTTATAAAAAAAAAAACCAAACCGAAATTAAAAAAAAAAAAAAAAAACATGGCTCGCATACGCGATGGAATTTTGTCAGTTTTCTTTTCTTAATAAAACGATTATAAGTAATAATAATAATCGTTATGTTAATTTTTTTTTCTTTTCCTTGCATTTTGTGACTCACATAAAAAAGAAATTAAGTAATCAATAAGTAAGTAAATACGTAATCAACCCGCGCCCCCCCCGTTCCCTCGCATAATAAATATGATTTTACGTCCGTTATGTTTATAATAACGTGAATTACCTTGAAGTCTTAGGTGGTGTCTTTAACCGGGTTAAACATGTTATTCTTTAAACAGTAACCAACTAATTTATTGAGAAAAAAAAAAAAATAAAAAATTTATTTACATTTCCAACCGAGTTAAAGCATAAAAATTTCTTATTCCGATCAGAAAAAAAAAAAAAAAAAAAAAAAAAAAATGAGAGAGAGAGAAAAGTGGCAAACGCAAATAACATTGAAATGAAAAATAAAATAAAATAAATTATGCCAAGAATTCGATGTCACACAAATCGATGGAAAATTTATTACGGACACAACTGTCCGATTGTGAGTCTCGGAAAATCAACATTTATCCCTCTTATTTGTCTTAATAAACAATTTTTTTTTTTTTTTTTTTCGATTTTCTCCGTGAAAATTTTTTCTCACATGATTCCGAATCCGAAACTTTTTTTTCCCTTTTTTTTTTCCCCCCCGATAATTGATATCGAATAACTTTTAAAATTTCGTGACGAGTTTTTACAAAAATTAAATTAATAAACTTTTTAGTTTTTGTTTTCGTTCGATACCGATTGCTAAGTAAAAAAAAAAAAAAAAAAGGAAAAAAAAACGAAAAACAAACGTTCGAGAGAAAAAAGTACGAATAAGAGAGTAAAATTTGATTTTCATCCACACCTTGTGAAAAGTTTAAAGCGACAAATGGGGAGAAGAGGGGGTACTTCCCTTTGTTTAAAACAAAACAAACAAAACCGCAGCAGCCTGTTTTCAGCAGGTTTTCTTTTTTTTTTTTCTCTCTTTCTCATCTCGTCTCAAACGTGTGCAAGTATTTTAATAACTCAAGAAGTTGGGTGAGGCTCATTACCCCAAGTTTACCTCAAGGCAAATATTTTTATTTATCGCACGAAAATCTGCAGAAACAAACTTTTTTGCGTTACGAAAAAAAAAAAAAAGAAAAGAAAAAAATCAATTCGTGATTTATACGATAGTTTTTTACGTTCGATTTTCCCGTCTGCTTCCCGTAAATTTTAAATTTACGCCTAATGAGCCTCGTAAAAAAAAAAAAAAAAACCACAACCAACACGTCGTATCTTATCGAGACGGATGGGTTAGTTTGCAAAAAAAATAATCAAAACGTGCAAAAAAAAAAAAAAAGAAAAAAAAGGGAAAAAAAGGGAAAAAGAAAACGACCGGAAAAACCACAAAATTTAAATTTTAAATAACCAATTTTGACATTTTTCTTTTTTTCAACTATAAAATTTTTTTTCTTTTTTTCCCAACGAAAATTTCCGCAATAAATAAAACAAAATAATATAAAAAAATTTATTTTTCGACAATTTCGTACTCTCTAGTTTTCCGGTATAAAATTTTTAATTTTATTTTTTCATACGTCATCCTACATTTCTATTTCCCCCCAAAAAAAAATTATTTAATAACTTATTTAAATAATTTTTTTTTTAAATTAAAAGAACCTTTTAATTAAAATAACACCGAATCAAAAAAAAAAAAAAAAAAGAAAAAAAGTGAAATCTACTAATTAAAAAAAAATTTTTCAAATTTTCATCATTATTATTACATGCGTAGTTTTAGAAAGAGAGAGAGAGAGAGAAACATTTCGCGTGTTTGTTTGTTTGTTTTTTTTCGTCATTCGTTTCGTCAAATTTTGAATATTTCAAACTTTTAATTGTTTCCACGTAGATTTTGTCCTTTTTTTCCCTATTTTTACGACTCGAAATTAAAATCGAATGAATTCTCGGGGGGAGGGGGAGGGGTTTGTTCAAATTAGTAAAAATAAAACGAGGAATAGATCGTGTTTTATCAAGAAAAATTGTGTTGCATGCGCTCGATCCGATTTTTCTTTTTTTCATTCATTTCCCACTCGTAAATCAATCGTAATCACTTAAAACGGAAGTAAAAACCTTTGTAAAATCGAAACAAAACACAAAATAATAATAATAATAATAGAACAAATAATCTCGGGATACAAATTTTCAAAGATTTTTACAAATTGAAAAAATAAAAAAATAAATAAATAAATAAAAAACCTCCGAGCAACTTTCTTTAAAAAATTTTAAAAGCAAAAAATTATGTAAGAGAAACGATAAAAAAATAAAATAAAATAATTAAAGTTATTATTTAATTTTTATCAAAACGTCCATCGATCATTCATTATTGATCGTAATAGATAAACAGAAACAAAAAAATTTTTTAACGTTTTTTTGCAAAACAAACAAAAGAATAAAAAAAATATAAAAATATTAATTACTTTTCCTTTTCATTTCCCTTTTCTCTCTCTCTCTCTCTCTCTCTCTCTCTCTCTCTCTGTAATTAAACAATATTGATATCGATCAGATCATCGATCGATCGATCGATGATCGATTAAACAATTATAATTTCATATACATCATAATTTTTTTTTTTTTTTTGCTAATTAATATAAATTGTTCACTTCCACGTTTTTTTCAATTTTCTTTTTTTATTACGTAAAGTACGTACGTAGAACGTTTTTAATTAGCGATTCGTTTAATATTATTAAATTCCTATAAAGTTTTCAACAAAGGTAGAGAAAAAAAACGCAAGAAAAAAAAACCATTTGAAAATTCTTACAACTAACAAGTGGGTGTGGTGATCGTTTTTTAAATGGCAGGGTTGAAAAGTTATCACGTGGTCTTGTAAATAAATACCTACAAACGTCAGAGAGTCAGAATCAGAGTCGTCGAATTTCCAATAAGTAAGTAAAACTAATGCATAACAGTTTTTTAAAAAAAAAAAATTCTTAGTGTTCGAGGACCCCTTCCCCTCCCCCTCCCTCATCATTTACAATTGAAAAGTTCATTTTCCTTGCAAATTATTATTGCGAGGAGTACAATTTTTTTTTTTTTCCAACCATTACAACAACTACTCGTTAAAAATGACTATTAATTTCGCATTGTTCTCCCTTTTTTTTTTCTACTACACATATATACTTTCAGAACGTTTCCTTTACATTAAATATAAATTATTAAAAAAGTTTACTAGTTTAGATTAGAAATAAAAATGAAATAAAATTAAACTTGAATGAATTATTTACATTATCATAATTTTTTTACCGGAACTTATTGAAATTTTATTTCCTTTTAAGATTTTATGTGCGAACCAGACACGTCGAACGCACTTTTTTTTTTTAATCTGACTGTGAAGTCTTTTAAAGAAAAAAAAAACACATCTTTTTCTTTCTCCCACGAAAAAATGATTTCTTTTGTCTTGTCCGTATGCATTATTAAACAAAATAAAATAAAAATAGAATAAATAACGAGAAAAACCGGGAGGGGAAGAGAGGGAGAGAGAGAGGGGGGAAAAGAGGTACGATGAGAACAAAACGAAAAAAAAAAAAAAAAAAAAAACAGTTAAATTTTTTTTTTTTTGACGCAAACGTTCATTAAAAAAAATTACACCCGTTTCGTACCTTATTCAATCAAATAATAATAATAATAAAAATTTAAATTTACGATTCGAACGGAAAGTTACATAAAATCGTTGAGCCGTAAAAAAAAAAAAAAAATAATAAATAATAATAAATAATAATAATAATAATAAAACTCGCAAACTTATTTTCATCGATAATTAAAAAAAAAAAAATAATAATAATTATTTAATAAATTAAATAATTATTTTTTTCTAATGAAAAAAAAAATTAGATTATCGTAATAAATCAAAAACCGGAAGCACGAGAGCAACAAAAAATAAATAAATAAATAAAGAAAGTTTAAATTAAATAAATAATTCGATTACGCGTGTCAAAACTTCTTCCAACGAAAAGGTTTAATTTGTCAAAATTTATTTATTTTTTTTTTTCAAATCAAAACACACCGAGACAAAACTAAATTAAATAATAAATAAATTTTCGTCATCGTCATTTCTATCGTCATTATTATTATCCCCGTCATTATTTTTTGCCACTTTTAAAAATGGATACGCGTACGTATATATATATTCGTTTAATGTCAAATAAATTAATATAGAAAAAAAATTGAAGAAAAATTTACGAGGTTTTTCTTTCTTTCTTTCTCATAATGGCGTTACATAAACAAAAGAGTAAAAGGAAGGCAGGCACGCACGCACGCAAAAAAAAAAAAAAAAAGAAAATTTATAACGAGTATTCGAGACCCCGCAAAATTATCATTTATTTCATAACGTACGTACACAATTTTTATAAAATAATAATACTTTGATTACATATTATTAGGATTTCAATCAATTATCGAGATTATACGGTCATTTTAAATATATGTGTGTGTGTGTGAAATTACGTAATTTTTTTTTTTTTTATTTATTACTCCTAGAAGAGAGAAATTCGAAATACAAAAAAAAAAAAAAAAAATTAGGTTTCTCATTTCGTTCGATAACCATTATTATTATTATTATTAATTTTAAAAACCAGAGAATAAAACGATTTAAAAAAAAATTAATAAAACCTGAAAATTTTCTAAACAAAATTTCCCCTAATTATCATTCATTCGACAAACAATATACAATACAATACAAACACGAGATTGAAAACGAAATCATAATCGCTCATTTTCATTTCCACCATCAAATGACAAATCAACTTTGATCCTGAATTAAAAGCACAAACACAAAAATCGAAAAATGTTGCACGTATTAAAGGGAAATAATAATATTGATGATGATGATAATAATATCAACAACAATAAAAAACCTTTTCTTCGCGGTAAACAAGATAATAATAACATAATGTATTCACATTGCAATCGCGAACGCGCGCGCGCAAAAAAAAAAGAAAAAAAAAGAAAAGTTCGATCGACAACATTCCAGTTGCATTGTCTCGAAAGAAGAAGAAGAAGAATAATAATAATAATAAGAAGAAAAAGATCATTATCGAGTATAAATAAAAAAAGAAAGAAAGCACGTGAAATGATTTTGCGTGAGTAAAACAAAGAACACAAAAAGGCCACAAAAACGTAATAAATAAATCTCTTTGACTTCAATCACAATCACAATCACAATAACAATAATAATAATAACAATAATAATAATAATAATAATAATAATAATAATAATAATAATAATAATAATAATAAAAAAAAAAAAAAAAAAAAAAAAAAAAAAACCATCGCATACAAATAAATAATAATAATTACTGAATTGACGACATTGCTTCTACTGGAAAAATAATAATAACACTAGAGCGAAAAAATAAAAAAAATAAAAAAAAAAAAAATATGGCGAACAATTTCATTTCGTGATTTGCAAGTATTAGTAGTAGTACAATAATAATAATAATAATGATTACATATAACGAACTTATCGACTCGAATTTTTTATTTAAAAATGTTTATTCATTAAATAAATAAATCCGAGAAAATTTGACTCTGGTAAAAATTTAATTTTCTTTTCTTTTTCAACGTTTTTTTCTTTTTCTTTTTTTTTTTTTTCAAATTCAATTATATCAGAGATGGCGTGACGCGTTAAACCGTAGCAAAATCAAACGATTTATCAATTATTAATAAAATGATAAAATAAAACAATAAAAACTTTTTTTTTTTAAAAAAAAAAAATAATGAAATAATAATGAATAATAAGAATTATTAAAAAAAAATAAAAACCCCATCTGATGAACATCTATTGTTATTAAATATCTTTTCGTTATTATTATTATTATCATAATAAAGTATAAAAAAAAAAAATTTCAATTGCCGAAAATTAACATATTTTAGCATTTCATTTCATTTCATTTAATTTAATTTTTTATTATTATTATTATTATTTATTTATTTATTATTATTATTTGCTTTCTACGAAACTTTCATTCGATTTTTTTTTTTTTTTTATGTGTGAAATTTTTTTTTTTTTTTTTATGCTTTTAACTTGCAGTATTTACGATTTCATTATTCGCCCGTTTTATTTTATTAATAATAAATTTCCCATCATGTCTTTTACATATTATTACATTTCGAATCGCAAAAATCATTTTTATAACACTCTCCATATTTACATTTTCTCCAGGGTAAAAAAAAAATTATTATTATTATTACTATTACGTCATCGCGTTCATTTTTTTTTTTTTTTTTGGTAAAACTTTTGACGATAAAGAGAGAGAGAGAGAGAGAGAGAGAAATAATTATATTTACAATAATTACAATAATAGTGAATTCATGATTTTTAATAAATTTTTTTTTTTTTTTTTTGAATCCTTTTTTCATCCAAAAAAAAAAAATTTTTTAATTTGACAGCGTGACTCGCGTTTCGTAACACGATCAAAACAAACTTTCTAAACGCTTTGTTTTGTTTTTTTTTGTGTTTTTTCATCTTTTGTTACGACGTGTTATAAAAAAAAATTTAACCTCTCCCTTGAAAAATATTCACGAAAGATGTGAATAATAATAAAAAACAAAACCAAGTTTCCTCTTAAATCATTTGATGTATGTATACATATTTCATCGAATTCCTATTAAGCAAATTAATCCTTCTTTTTTTTTTTTTCTTTAATTTAAAATTTAAATTGCAATAAATTCGAATTTAATTGATTTGTTTTTACGAGAGAGAGAAACGACGTCAAAGACCTTTATTTAAACTTTTTTTTTTTTTTAATAGATATAATTTTGTAGTGATGCTACCACTACTACTCTCTTAACATGATTCGACAAATCATTTAAATATTTACAAAACACATGTTTGAAATTGGAAAAAAATGAGCGCACAAAAAGATTTTCTTTCTCTCGCGACACGTGAGTGAAGTGAATGCGCGAAAAGAAAACAACAAATTTTTACGAATAAAAAAAAAAAAATTTTTTTGGACTCGAAACTACTCGGTTTAATAAATAAATAAATATTGCCACGAGGGATTTAAAAAAAAAAAAAATAATTGTCACACTTTTTCTTTTTTCTTTCTTTAAATAATCAATGTCGTGCTACCAGACGGCGGCATTGAAAATAATGTCCAATTATATTTATTTATTGTCAAAATAAATTGCTCTCCAGTTAGAAACTTTTTCAATTTGCCCAATTTAAACAAAAACCAATCATTTAAATAATAATAATAATAACAAAACGCAAATTTTAGTAAAATTAATAGTGTCGACGTACAAAAAAAAAAAAAAAATTGGTTTCTCTTTCAGACACTTAAAACTTTAATAATAATACTTTTTTTTTTTTTTCGTTACGAAACCGTTTCCTGCTTTGCAACAGAACAAAATATAAAAAAAAATAAATAAATGTTTTTAAATTGAAATAATAATAATAATAATAATAATAATAATAATAATAATAATAATAATAATATAATTAATTCTGCTGCTGCTAGGCAAATCTCTATCGTAATTTTTTTTTTTTTTTTCTATTTCAAGGCCCGCCTTTTAATTGACTTTTGAGACCTTTTGCATTTTTATTAACGTTAGAACCAATTCTTTATTTATTATTATTGCAATTACTTTTTCTTTTTTTTTTTTCTTTTTTTCTACTTTGACGAAGGCTGTCGCTCACAATTCCAATAAAATCAATTCAATGGTATTTAAAAAATAATAATAATAATAATAATAATAATTTTTTATTACCGCGTGATTATTATTTAAAAGTTTCACTCCCTTAAATTATTATTATTATTATTATCGTTATTTTATTTAATGCGAAACATCCACGCGACATACGCGACGATACCAACTTAAAAATTGAAAAGAAAAAAAAAAAAACTAATAATAATAATAATTTTCTTAACGATTTCTAAATTTCAAAATAAAAATTATTATCCTTTTATTAAATTATTCATTCATTCATTCATTCATTCGAAATTATAAAAATTTAATCTCACACGTAACATCATTAAAGAAAAAAAAAGAAAAGAAAAGAAGAGAAAAGAAGAAAAAAAAGCAAACATTACAATTTTCCAATTTAAATTTAAATTTAAATTTAAATTTTGTTTCAATTAAAAAAAAAAAAAAAAAAATTTTTTTAATCTACTTTTTTCTTTCTTTTTCTCATTTAATGAAAACCGTTTAACAAATACGAAATTTTTTTTTTGCGAAATGAGGACATATGCTTATTATGACCAGAAAATAGAGTAAAACAATTAAGAACAATTATTCGTTAAGACAAAAAAAAAAAAAAGAAAGAAATAACAACCAAACAAACAAACAAACAAACAAACATGTAATGAATACGAGATCCTCGAGAAGGAAAACAAAAAAAAAAAAAAAGAGAGAAAAAGAAACCATTTTCCTTCTTCCGTCTTTTGTTTTCGCAAACTATGTCATCATTACAAAATTTAATATTTAACTGGATGTTACAGAAGATACACTTTTCTTTCTTTATTAATTTGGGTAGGATTATGTTGAAAACAAAAAACAAAAAAAATTTGCAAAAGATTTTAAATTTTTAAAAAATTTTCATCATCTTTTTCCAACTCTCTTTAGTTTTTTTTTTTTTTTTCTCCTCGTGTAAATTCGCATTCTTTCTCACCAGGAAACGAGTCGATAATTATAAACCGTAACTATATAAATAATAAATAAATAATTTTTTTTTTTTTTTTTTTTGATTTCCTGAATTTGCCATTGACCTAATCGCCACCGATTCGAGACAAGTAATTTCCCGTCAATTATTTCTGCACTCATCATACCAAGAGCAAAGAGTAGTGGCATCGTAACAAAATACAAGTCGAAACTTGTATAAAAATTTGTCGTCAAAACACAAAACTTTACAAAATATATTCACGAAAAAAAAAAAAAAAATTTTTTTTTTTTTCTAATTAAGGAAGAAAAATTAGAAAAGTGAAAAATGATTTAAAAGTTGTTGCCGGACAGAGAGAGAGAGAGAGAGAGAGAGGGGGGGGGAGACAGAAAATTAAAATAAAAATGACGTTTGAACGGGGTTTTAAAATCTTCAAATTTTAAAAATTTTCGCACAATGAATATTAAAAAAAAAAAAAAAAATAATAATAATAATTTTATTGGATACGTGAGTAAAAAGATAAAAATTGAAAGTTGGAGAAATTTTTTTTTTTTTTTTTTTTTTGCTTTCCGAGTAAAAAAAAAAAAAAACAATCTCGTTAAAGTATTTTTCCTTTTTTTCCATCCAAACAAAAAAAAAAAAAAAATTAAAAATTTCCCAAAACCATCACACGGAGATTCCTCAAATTAGGTCAATTTTCCTAAACAATTATTATTATTATCAATATAATAACGTAAATTTATTTTCGATTGACGTAAATTTATTTTGATAATAATAAATTCTTAAAAATCTTTTTTTTGTAATTTCACTTCCCTTTTTTTTTTTATTAACTCAATTTTACTTTTCTCTTAGCAATTATTAACACTTTAACATCAAGGTAATTATTACGTAAATTTTTGTCTTTTGTTTTAATTGTTTTTTAACTTTTAGAAATATTTTAAGATGAAATTTTGTTTTACCAAAACTTTTAAAGTAAAATTTTTCATAGTTTCTCTCTCTCTGTCTTTCTCTCTCAAAAAAAAAAAGAGAAAAAGGGGAAAAAAAAGAGAAATCGATTTTTATTTCGAACAAATTAGTAACACTTCGTTTTGGTTTTTTTTCTTTTCTTTTTTTTTTTTTTTTTTTCCAAATGCGAAATTAAACGCGTAAAATTTAAATTTTCATTAATGTTCGAATATCTCGATTTGTAGCAGATGACAGACAAATCACTTTGTGTGTAAGTACTTTGCCAATAGCATGATCATTTACAACCAACCGGGCTTTCTATTTTTCCTCATCAATTTTTCAAAACGTGTAATTACCACCAGCTCAAAGTTCGTTCATTCATTCATTCATTCAATCACAATCACTTAATAAAACAAATCGTTTCGTTTTTGACCATCGACTTTCGTGCCAAAATTTATTTATTTTTTTTAATACATTTTTTGAAAACCCTTTAACGATTAATTTTAGGCAAATAAACGAAAAAAAACGAAAAAGCTCATTTGTGGGGGTTCTAAACAAAACTATTAAATAAACTCGATAAAACAAACTGCTTTTACGTCAACATTAAATGAAAAATTTACTTATAATGACGACAACAGTTATAAGATTTAATTGAAAATCGCTAAATCAAATAATAATAATAATAATTTTAATAATTATCCAAAATTATTATTGCCGATAATTCTCTCAATGTTTGCTGGCAAATTAATTTAACCGTTTCAATCTTTTCACGAAAACTTAAATAATTATATTAATAATAATAATAATAACGATAATAATAATTATTATTATTATGACACCAAATAACAATAAACTTTCTCAATTGACCTTGATTGTTTTTGTTTTTCAAAAGCCTATTTATTGTTTCTCAGTCACCTTATTGTCAATTATGTTGCCTGCCAATAATTTATTTCATAAATATTTGAATTTTTTATTTATTTTTTTCAACGTTCTACGTTCGTTAATTTCAAGAGAGCGTAACATGTTATTTCTTTAAAAAAAAAAAAAAAAACTCACGACGGTTTTTACTAACGTTTTTTTTTTTTAAAGTCAATAACGGACTTTAAACGATGCATTTCTCTTAAAGTAATTACGAGTGTTGACAAAAAGAAAAAAAAAGAAAAAATAGTTAAAAATTGCAAATTAATTGCTTCGCGTATGCCTGCCTGCCTGGAGCGCAGAAAAAGGAATTGTTAACGATATACAACAACAACCCCACATAATTTCCGCCCTCACGACGACGCATTTAAAATTATACAATTATCTTCTGTCTTATAAATAATTTTATGACATCACTCTCTCTCTCTCACCACACACACACACACAAAAAAAAACAAAAACAACGACAATTACAACAACAACCACAACAACAACAACAACAAAAAATATACTTCCTTTTACATTGAAAAAAAAAAAAAAAAATTAAAACGTTATTGTGTGCCTACCTTTCGTAATTTAGGTTTCGATTGAATGTTTGACCTTCCATTAATCAATATGTTGTCTCCTTCGAAAATAATATTACAAGGTGCGGGAGGCTCACAGGCGGCTAATTCATCCAAATTAAAATCACTTGCAGGTTCATCGATTTTCCCATTAGAAAGTGAAATATCCTTTTCTACTATCTGATAAGAAAAAAAGAAAAAGAAAAACAAAATAAATAAAAAAGTTTTTCATTTTTATTATTTTTAAAAAGCTATTTTAAGTAAATAAATAATAAAAAAAAATTTGGATCGACGTGGAAGCAATAATAGTTCCAAAAAATTATTCGACACCCACTGCAACATTAAGTCATTCGACAGATAAACGCTGATAAAGTACTTTAGAATTTATTTTATATTAACACATATTTATTTTAAATTATGATTAAAAAAAATGAATAAATAAAAAAAAGCATTAAGTGGTTTTCGGCAGCCATTTATTTATTAATGACGTGTTTGTGTGATAATTTTTATTTTCAAAGTGTCACGCAAAAAAAAAAAAAAAACATTTCATTGCTTAAACATCCAAAATTTTCGCCAACACGTTTTCGTTATCACGACAAAAATGCCACGCAAAATCATTTAACGAACAATTTTTGAAAAAAAATTCACTTGTAATAAATTTCACAACAGTAATTGGTAGTCTTTACATATTTTTTACTACTCTTAATTAAAAGTAATTAAGTAATAAAACCTGTGCAAAAAAAAAAATTAATAAAACAGTAGAGAGCAAAAAATGAATTGATTCACACACACAAAAAAAAACAAAATCAATGAGAAAAACAGGATTAACAGGAAACAATACCTTATATAAAAAATATTATATCAAAACAATTAAGTACCTCGTTAACTGAATCAACAAATAATAATAATAATAATAATAATAATGGTAATCAATTATCCGAATAAGAGTAAAAGTTTTGCTGACAAGTAATAAATTGCGGTTTTAAATTCGAAAGTTATAATAAACAATTAAACGGTAACGTTAACATTTATTATTAATACGTAACATAATAATAATAATAATAATAATAATTAATTTTTACAAATCGGTAAAAAAAAAAAAAAAATCGATACTTTCAAAATAAAAATAATATAGATTTTTTATCAGATTTTTTTTTACCAGTCCGACCTCTGAAATAACTTATTAATTAAATTTTATTAATTGAAAATATCATAAAATAATTTTCATCAATAAATTTGTATCAATTTCAACTCTAAAAACGGGGTACGTTAAACAAGTAAAAAAAAAAAAAAAAAATTGTATGTAATTATTGATAATAATAATAATTATTTTGTTCATTGTCGAAAATTTTTTGGAATCGTGTGAGAAAAATTTATTTGTTTCTCTCTCTCTCTCTCTCTCTCTCTATTTTTTTTTACCATCACCGTGAATTTGTCAAAATCAAATAAGATAAAAAATTAAGCGTGAGAAGATTTTACGCACTAATAAATTTAATATAAATACCGACTTTGAACCACTTTCTATGTAATTTGTTATAAAAATTATTTATTTATTTACTTAAATTTTTTTTCTTTTTATTCCATGCATAAATAATTTATCATAAACTTTTTAGGGGAAAAAAAAAAAAAAAAAACACGACATTGTATTTTAATTATTTATTTTCACGTGAAAAAATTTTTCATTTTTCTTTTTTTTTTTTTTTTCTTTTTGGCAAATTCAAATACCATTAGTTACGATTAACGTTTAAATATACCAACGACGCGAAAAACCCCAAAGGTAAATTATTATTATTATTATTATTACGTTAAATAATTTAAGGAACATTTCCTTATTCGTCATTTTATTTTATTTTTTTTCAACTTTCATAAGTTTCAAGGCACACTTTTTTTCTCTTTTTTAAAGTTTTATAAAGTTATTCGTTATTAAAAAAAAAAAAAAAAAAATATTTGAGATAAATAATAATAATAATTTAAAAAAGAAAATGATGATGATTTTTCAAAAAAACAAAAATAATAATAATAATTTTTTCCTTATTTCTCAATTCAAAAAGAAAAAAAGTAGTCCATGTTTTCACTTAATTACGACGTATTACGATTTTAAAATTTTATTGGAAAAATTTTCCTAAGAAAAACTAAAGCTAAGGAAAATTTTTTTTTGCTTACGAAGCGATAAATTAATATTTTCTAAAAGTTGATTTGCCTTTTTTTTTAAAATATGTATTATTTACAAATTCTTATTTAAAAAAAAAAAAAAAAAAAAAAAAAAAAACGTTTATTTATTTATTTATTTAACTCTTTTATTTGTTTTTATTTATTTTGAAAACGCAAAAAATTATTTATTATGTTTTTAAAATTCCATAAATTTTCATTTGTTTTAACTTATTTAAAGAGTAATCGTTCAATTTTTATAAATTTAATTAATTAATTAATTATCGAGCTTGGTCGTACCTGATCTGACTTTTTTTTTCTGTCACGGTCATACCTTATTTCTCGGCTTTAAAAAATTTTATTGTAAACATTTCAAAACAATATCAATGAGATAGTTATGGGTAATTAATTTCGAGATATTTTTTTTTTTAATATTTCAAAAAAAAAAAAAAAATTTAAATTCGATACATTTCATCAACTGATTGATTTCCTCCCCCTTCCCCTCCTTCCCTTCCTCCCCCCGCAAAATAATCGACTCTTTTCGAAAAACGTTATTGAAATAATTTTAAAGACTACCAACTACTATTACTACAACATTCAATTAAAATTTATCAATGTTTAATTATTGATTAATTTGTAGTTTTATTCAGTGCATGACAAAAAAAATTTTTTTTATTTTATTTTGGAAAGCAGAAGAAAAAAACTTTAAAACTTTTGCAACGTTTTAAACTTCAACAACTCATCACAAGGTAATAAATTAATAAACAAACAATTTGCTCACGTACATTTATATATAAATTAAAAATCAAAAATAAAATTTATAAAAAATTTGGTCGGTCGGTTACAAATAAAAAAAAATTGTTAATTAAAATTTTCGATGGAAAAAATAAAAACAAAAAATAAATTATAATTAATGGTATTTCCCCTCCGCCCCGCCCCTCCCTTGCAATCTTACGGTCTGATTAAAACGTTCAGTTCAAATGGCAAAAAAAAAAAAAATAAACGTAAATAAATAACTAATTAAAACAAATTAATTACGTTACGATAAATTTGTCATAATAATAATAATAATAAATAATAATAAAGTCAAAATATTTTTATAAAAAAAAAACATATATATATATATATCGTTCGCACAATATTATGCATCATTAAATAAAAATTAGAAAAAAAAAAAAACTGTTTCGAGTTATTCTGCTATCAGGTCGTAAAAAAAAAAAAAAAAAAAAAAAAAACCGTTCGAACCGTTAACGTTTTTTTTAAGCACGATTTTTAGTTTTTCGTCTTCGTTAAACCATAAAATTTGTTTTTTTTTTTTTTTTTTTACTCCGAATAAAAAGTTAATAATCGCTAAATTTTCTTTTGAAAAAAAAAAAAAATAAAAAAATTATTTAAGGAAATAAACATTCATGAAATCAATTGGATTTCCTTCAAGTTTTTTAAAAGTATTGTAAAAAAGCTAAAATTTAAAAACAACAACAACTTTAAATGAAAAATAATAATAATAATTTTGAAATGTTAAAAAAACGAAAAAAAGTAAATTTTTTTATCGTAAACTTTTTTTTGACGAGAACGTAATAAATATTTTCAACTTTTAAAATAAATAAATAAATAAATAAATATTTGAGTTGAGTAATCGGTCAAATAGTAACATATAGTTTACTGTAAATTAATGAATCACTATCGATTTTTTTTTTTTTTTTTCCCTATCATCATCTCTTACTCGATAATGCTATTTATTAAATTATAGCTAAGTAATCAACATAAACATGCGAATAAATAACTGTAAAAAAAAAAATTGAAACGTAAAAAAAAAAAAGTAAAAAACTTTAAAAAAATTGATTTTCTCGACTAAACAAATGAAAAAAAAAAAAAAAAAAAAAAAAAACCTTTTTCGCCAAAATATTAAACAAATTAACCAAATCAAATCAAATTATTTTATTTATTACAACGTAATATTTATTTCGCAACGTAATTTTTTTTTTTTTTTTTTTATTAGTTATTAACATTTCAAAACACGTTTTTTGAAAGAAAAAGAAAATGCTTAATTTTCCGGGTTTAACGTCGTAAGGGAAAAAAAGCTTCGACACTCCCCAAATATTTAAATTTTTTTTTTTTTTTCTAAACGTAATTTATTAAAAAAAATTCGTCGATTTTCCCTTTTCATCAACGCTTGAATTTTATTTTATCAAACTCCAACTGTTACTTTTTTTTTTTTGGGTGAATTTCACTTTAAGTGTGGCTAAATAGTCACATCGTAATTTTTTTTTTGTTAATAATAATTACTTTTAATTTACGAGACTTTTACTTTACGGTATCATATATATTTAATTTAAACAAAATATTTTTTTTAAAATTTTTTTTATAACTGTATATTATAACTTTGAGAGAAATTTGAAATTTTTACACCCCACAACACAACCCTTTAGATAATTTTGTGACGCGCGAATAAAAAAATTGAAAAAATTTTAAATTTAAATTAAAATTTTTGGGGAAATTAATTAAATTTAATTCAACATTTCCAATTGTTCGACGTGAAAAACGTGTAAAAATTAACACTCAGATAGTGTTTACAAAGGTACACGTCATTAGTATTTAAAATTATCAATAAAGGAATTTTAAGTGACGTCACAAAGTAAAGCATTTAAAGATATCGAAAATGTATATATGTATATACATATTTATAGATGTGTGTGTGTGCGCGTAGGGCCAAATTATAAAAATTAATATAAATAGTTTAAATTTCCTTTTCACTTAAAACAAACGGATTTATTTAAATCCGTGTATATATATATATAAATATACTTGGAAGAAATCTCATTTAAAAATAATAATGTTTAAACAACTCACCTTTGGTTTTTCCTTTCTCGGCGTCAATATGAGACCATCATTTTCTATGTAATCAGGAACTGTTTTTCTATTGCTAAAATTAAATATCATGGAATTGGGTTTTTTATCCCAATATTGTCCTCTTTTAACCACGTTATCACTCGATTTTGTTCCATCATTCGTAAAACACTCTTCCGATGATTTTTTCAATGATACTATAACTTTCGTAACGGGTTGTTCGATGGATTTAACTTGGTTTATTAAATTTTTTTCTATTTCCCTTTCCGTCAATTGACACTTATTAACAACTTGTTGTTTTATCGAATTCGATTGAAATTTTTTATTTGTGACTATGGGTCGTATCACACCGACTTGTTTCATGGGTTGAGAAGGTGTAGTAGTATGAGTAGAATTTAATTCGGATGAGAGTATGGAAGGCGGTGCTCGAACTAGTACGGGAGAAATGCAACGTTTCGTTTCGGAAGAATAATCTGTTAAAATCCCCCCATTTTCCGTACCATTATTTTTACTCGTTGAATTCACGATGGCGGCCCCTTTTTTCCTATTATTTTGACTTACGGCCAAATCCGTCAAATCGAGGGATAATCCATTTTCCTTATGATTCGAGGGTAATTGAAAATTTTTCTCCACGTGATTATCATCATCTTTGATAATTGGCTTAACAATATTTTCGTTATTGGAATTTTTGTTTATTATCACAGATTCGTTTGAATTTTCTCTTTTCAAGGCTATTTTCCTTTTTTCCACGGTGTCAATAATATCAGGCTTTGGAATTGAATTTGAATTATTTTCAACACAGTTTTCAATGTTTTTGCTAATGATTTTCTCGTAACTTTTACTCCTATTCGAAATACTATTTAACGAATAATTATTTACAGAGGTTTTGACAATTTTTGATATTTTACCATTTTCAATTCCATTTTGCTTTGGCCTAAACGATTTAGAACAATTCACTACTGACTTTTTTCCACTTACGTATTCTGGTACTTTTTTTTGAACTTTGTTTTTATAATTTGAAACGTTGTTTGAATTTTGAGATTTTTCGAAAATTTGTAATGTTTGCTTTACAAGATCAGGCGGTGGCAATTCTTTTTCTTCCACGCTCACACTACTGATTCTTTTTCTAGAATTTTTAACGTCATCCTTATTATTTTCTTCATTTTTTTGCGATATAAAATTTCCGCGATCGTATTTTGTAAGGACTTCAACGGATCTAGCTCTTTTCATAGACTCTTTATTATTTCTCACTAAACCTCTGTGCCTCGATTCCGATGATTCATTATCAGCCAGTTGAATTTTTTTCAAATAATTCGACTTGTGATCTCCGGATTTTTCACCTTCCTCTCCATTTAATATATTTTCTAAACTTGTTGCTTTTCTCAAGCTGTTTAACGATGGACGCACTTTTCCTTGATTTTCTCGCAATGTTAAACTTAAATATTTAGATTTTAATTTACTCACGATACCTGGCCCATATTTTAATTCTTCACTAGAATCCGATGCGCAATCATCACCATCACCAAAACATAAATTATTACTTTTTTTATCGTTAATTATAGACGAACTAGAGTTTTTTTTCGCGCTTTTTTCTTCGCCCATTTTTAAATCCACACTAGACCCCGACTCGATTTTCGTAATTATATCTTTTATGCCCAATATAATGGAAGGCTCGACGAAGTCATGGGAAGCGTTAACTTGTTCGACAAATCTCATATTTTTGTGAGCGCCAGTTTGTTCACGTTTGCTCCTGCAACTCCGGAAAAAATTCGAGTCGACCGAATACTCCGCCAAACGTACAGCAGCCACTACACTCGGGCAGGTGAGTTCAACTGAGCCACTTTCAGTGGGCAAAACTTGTCCGACTGCGCGACGCCTTATTATTAGATCCTTCTTCCATTGAGGAATATTGGAATTTATAAGCCTCCATTCATCAACTGCCATTTTAATAAGCAAATTTAATAATTTTGTACTTAACAGTTTCTATAGTAAAAGATATATAAAGTTTTTCAAAAATGTTATACGAAAAAAATATGTAGTAAATGGTTGGCACTTGGGTAAAGTGTCAAACATCTTAAAAATTCTATAAAAGTCTAAAAACTATAATTTATACAAAATAAGTAAATCTTTTTACAATTGTGAAAAAAAAAAACATTAATGATAGTAATCATTTAAACTTTTACAAATAAAAACGTATAATTTTCATTTCATTAACTTTTAAATAAATTATAAATAAACCTAAAATTAGATAACACCTTCTAACTTGAAATTAGCATCCATCTTTAAAATAATAGCACTGCTCTCTAGTAGTAGAAATTAATACTAAAAGAACCACAGAGAATAAAAAATTTTTGCTATGGTTCGGCACAAAGGTTTTAAACTTGTATTTCTGCCATTTGAAGATGGACGCTAAAGAAATATCTAAACATACTAAACGTGTAAGATTAATAGACACTCCTACTCGTAAAGTTTTCATGTGGATAGGTGTCGGTATTGTAGTATCAACCATAGGATTTGGGTATTTGGCTTTAAGGTGAAATTTTAAAAGATTTTTTCAATCAAATTAAGTTACTATCTTGTAATTAATTAAAATTTATGATTATCCGAACCGAGGATCATATACATATAATATTTTCTTATTTAATTATGTTTTACAGGTATTTCGAATACAGAGCTCCTTACAGAAAAGATAATGCGTTTGTCAAATATTATGATTCTGAGGAAAGAAAACTCGAAAGATTACAATTTTTAGGCATAATTCCTAATAAAAAAGACCTCTTAGAAATTTTAGAACGAAATGAGTAAGTTTCTATTAAATTTGACATGATTTCTAAAATAAAATAGTATTAAAATGATACAATTTTTAAATTCCAGACAAAATTAAATTTAATAATATTAAAATAAAAGTCATTAATTAAATACAGAAAAAATAATAATTAAAATTATTATCACATGGTTTTTATTAATTATTTTCAAATAATGAGTTCAGATTCTGATGTAAATGAAAGTGACTTGTTTTGTTCACCATTAATTTCTAAAAGAAAAGCAACTGATGTTCTCAGTGCAAAATGTATCAAACAAGCAAAAATTTCACTGTCAGATTTATCTACTACAGCAAATAATTTACCAGTAGATGTGGATCATTTTACTATTAAGAAGTGTGATAGTGACTCTTTGCTTCTGAGTAAAGTTTTATCAGAATCTAAAGAGGAAGAAAATTTATCAATACATGTTGTTGATTCAGTATTAAATGAAACATCGAGTAGTTATTTCAATGGAAACAACAAATCAGTTAATTATTGCATACTTTGCAAAAATTCATTTAAATCCAAAGCAGGATATCTATCTCATATGAAATTGTGCTCGAAAAAATGTAAACTATCTACTGGTCAATTGCTTAACGTTCTTAATCTTCAAAAAAAACAGTTGAAAGAAAAAAATAGTCATTTACCTAAGGTAGATTATAAATTTAAAAGTTTTTTTAAACTTGTAGCTATTTAAAAAAAAAATATTTAATATAGTTTTTAAAAAAAAATAATTTTGTTTTAATTTATTATTTAAATATATATTTAGGCTGAAAATGAGAATTCAGTTTTAGATGATCAAAATTATACTAAAAATGCATTCCTTAATTTAATGCAAGTACAAAATGTTAAAAAATGTAAAGATGGCTCGTTAAAAAATGGTAAATCGAATAATGCACAAATGGGATTATTAAAAAATTCTTTTAAAATGAGTATGTGTCAACTTGTCTATTATCTATTTTTCATTTATTAAAAAAAAATTTTTCTTCTTTCTCATAAGTAATTAGTAATAAAATTTTTCAGAAAAAAAAAAGACAATTATAAATTCAGTTCTTAAAGTTAGGACAAGTGAAGATCGTCAACGAATTATTACTGAAAAAGCTGCAATAGTTTTATTAGATGAAATCGATGAAATTAATGTAAATGCTAATATTTCAGTTCTTAAATCGTTTAAATTATCAGATCCCTTAATTCATTATCAAAACCAAGTAAGTACATCAAATATATTATTAAATGTGAAATGTACTGATTACTTTTTTTAAATTCTAAGTAATTACAATTTCTACACTCCATTTTATTTTACAGGGTTGTCAGTTGTGGAATCTAACTAGTAGCGAAGAGAAATCTAATTGGTATGTGGAAGGAATAAAAAATAAAATATTACTACAGGATGTTGCTGATATTTCTGATAAATTTGATGAATGCGATAGCACGGATGTAAAAAATAAAGTAAAATTAGAAGAAGAAATTATTAAGTTAGCGGATGGTAAAAAAAACTTGGAAGAATCAAATACTTGCGATTTAGTAAGAAATGTACAAAATGAAGAATGTGACAACGTTTCACCAAAAACGAGTCCTAAAAATACACAAAATAGCTTTTCTACAAAAGTTGAAAAAGAAAAAAAAAACATGTCGAACGATAGTTTGATTATTAACAAACCTTCGTATGAAACAAATACAGAAAACGAAAATCAAGACCTGATTTCCACATCTACTGATCCATCAGAGAAAAATAATGTTTCGAAAAATACAAACGGATCCATTTTATTGGAAGAGAAAAAAAGTCAAGATGAACATGCATCTAATTTTCTTAGGTTAGAAAATATCGAAAACGAAGTATTAAAATTAAATCTTCCAAAAACAAGTATTGATCAGGACTGGAGAAAAATTATTAATAACGAAATTTTTAGCGATGTTTCTGCTTCGAGTAAAGATGGAGAATTAATATTTATGCATTCGTTGGTTTTAAAAATCAGATGTTCGAATATTTTAGATGTGGATTACATTAGTATATTTAAAAAATTTAACCTTCCTATTATTTTAGTGTTTTTAGAGTATTTGTATTGTGGAACTTTAAATGATTTACAAAAGAACAATGTTAAAGAATTAGTCGATTTAGCTAAACAATTTAATTACTTAGAACTTATTGAAGTAATAAACGATTTAGAAAAAAATATAATTAACGAAGATAATAATACTAATAGAAATTCTTTAATGATCAGAGAAGTTGATTTTAACACAACTCTATTAGCAGGTCGAAAACCGAGTAATGAGTTAGAAAACAACTTACCTTTAAACGCCGCGGATAGGGATCTATTTGAAGAAGACATGATAGATTTAACTCAAAGTGATCATGGTTCAACCTCTTCAACTGTTAGTGACAACGATAATGATTCCAATTTGGAAAAATCCTATTGGAGTTTTCTGCAACAGGAAAAAAAAAAAGAAAAAGAATTAAAAGAAGAAGAAGAAAGAGAGAGTTTTATTTTTAATTCGGAAATGGAAAAAATTCAAATTAGTTTTGATAAAAGAAATGAAATGATGGAAAAAATGTTGAAAGAATTTGATGAGGAACAACCTTATGGAGAATCCGAAACCGAAATGAAAAATTGGTGCACGACACCAAGACGTCAATCCAGGGATTCGAATACGAGAGATGCAGATGATGAAGTCATATTAAAAAATGAAACAAACGATGACTGTATAATAATATCCAGCGATTCGGAATCGCAAACCTTAAAACCAATTCCGGAAGAAAAAAGTGACAGCAAAATAATGGAAAATAATATCGAATGCGATGTTCCTTATTTCGACCCATACGAAGATAATTTTCCAGCTTATGGCTTTTCACCCGTACAAGTACACAGTCAGTCACTCATAGCAGAAAATAATGCAATCGATGAAGAGGATACGTTGAAAGCTTCTGATAAAATTGAGACATCCACTCCTTTGAGTATTCGTCGATCTTCCAGAGTAAGTTTTTAATTCGAACTTACTTATACTATAGACGAAATATAATTTTTTTTAATAATGAAAATTTTCATCTTTTAAAAGCTTGAATCATCCAAAAAAAAGAGGAAAGATCTGACGGCTAGTCGAATTATAAGAAAATCATTGGGTTTACAATCTAGATCATTTAATTCGAGCTCAAGTAAAAAATCTCGCATAAAAGGCAAGAAGAGAAAAAGTAATAAAGATTACGATCATGTAAACGAATTGTCTGAGTCTGTCATTCACGAATTTTCACATTCAACTATTTTAAAATCGTCAACTCCGGTACAAAATAAAAGTTTTGAAGAAATAACACCTTTGAGAGCAAGAGAAATTGATTCTGAAGAACCTGTAACCCCATATCCTCATTATAGCGGTATGGGAGATTCTTTATTAAAGGTAAAATGTATAGTGCAAAATTATTAGATTGACAAAATAATATTAACTATGAAAATAATAACGATAGTATTTAAATGAGTTAAAATTGTCTCTTCACTCATTTCTCACAAAAAAAATTAAAACGGTTTTTACGAATTGAAACATTTGATGTTAGGTTGTAAATAGTTGCTTTAATTTCAGGAACATCTTACAAAATACGGTTTGAAAAAAAGTCTTAGTAAAAAGAAAGCAGAAAAAATTTTAAAACACATTTACGAAGAATTACATCCTTATTTAAATCAAGCAACGGGCAAACTTTTAAAAAAAGTTATCTCTGGCACTCCGAAAAAAAAAATGTCTAAAAAAAAACCCAAGGTTCGTGTTTCTGTAGGTAAAGAAAAAATTGGGAAAAACATTAAGAAAACAAAGCAAGGAAAATCGGAATCACGTGGAAAAACGAATGACTTGAATAATTCAAAAGAAAAAAATTCAAAAAAGTCATCAGATTCTAGTCAAAACAGTTTCGATGGGTTTGTATCTTTAAAAAAAAAAATAAATCAAAGTTTGAAAAAAAAAATTTTTTTTTTAATTTTCAAATTTTATTAAAGGTCTGCAATGTGCAATCCAGAAGAATATGATTTTGATAACATTAGTGAAATATTAACTCAGTCAGGTCCTAGTAATCCTCAAGATTTACCTTCTGCTATGGAACACTTTTTCCAAATTAATCCCAAATATCATCAAAAAGTGTTATTATATGAACCGATTAACATAACAGATTTACATGGTAACTTGAAAGAAACATTTAAGAAGCATTTTAAAATGTCTGACCTTATGGATTATTTAGATCAAACGGTAGGAAATCACAAGATAACAAAATTAAAAAAAAAAATATCAATGCTACAAAAAAAAAAAATAACAAAATTGTTTTTTTTTTTTTTTTTTTTCATTTTTAGTGTATAACATTTCGCACGAATAATAATAATTCCAGACAAAAAAATAGTAAAAAAAACAATGAAAGATGAAAATCAAAGTTGAAAACTTGAAGAAGTGATTTTATGAATTTTTTTAAATTGCCATAACGAAAAGTATAACATATAATATAATTTGAGAAAATTTTCTTTTTTTATAATTGACATATATTTGGTCGTATACATCACAAATTTTAAATTTTATTTTAATTTTTTTTGTTTTTTCTAAGTAATTATATTATACTTTTTGTTAAAATATCTATTTTTATAAATAAATTAGTAAATTTATATAAATAATAAAAAATTGATTTAAAAATATTAAAACTTTTTTTTTTGTTAAACGGATATTCCTTTAAATCCTTGTCATGTAAGTTTAGAAAATTTAATGGATTAATTAATACTTTTTTTTTTTTTAAATTAGTTAAATAAGTAATTTTGCAAAAGAAAACTTTCGAAAGAGATTATTTTAAAATTAAATTTGAATTTCTATAATTATGAATTTTAAAGTATTTAATTAAACATTTATTAAATAATAATAATACTAAATCAAGACTTAATTAATATTTTTAAGTATGCATAAAAACGTATTGCGGTAAGTAGATAAGTTAAAATGAATAGTTTAATTAAAAATCAGGTGTATTCAACGTTAAATTTTAAAATTAAATGATTCTATAATTAAAAATATTAAATTTTTTACCTTAATCCTTTAATATTCAGTGTAATTTTTTTAAAAATAAAATATATTCACACTTTTAAATTTCAAACGCTTTTTTGATGAACACTGCCACTGTAATTTTTCAATTTAAAATCAAGAAGGCAGTGAGAAAGTTTAACTTGCAAATATTACACAACAATAATATTAAAATAATACAGTGTAATAAAATTGCCATTAAATATGGGGATTTTAGTGTCATGCTGTCTGTCAAAATCATCCGAAAGTGAATACCTTACTCCTAGAATTGTGCGTATTATAAAAAATGTTTTGAATTTGAAAATATAAAAACAGTTACATTCAAATCTGTTGCAAATAGTGCGCAGAATAATTTTTTTTTTATAATTACTCTAAATTTGACAAATTATTTACAACACACAAAATTTGTATTATTTTAGTTTTTTATTTTTTAGAATGCCGGAAGAATGGAACGGGCAGAAGCTGCTGAAAGAAGAATTCGTGAGGAAGAACTTAGAGGTATTAAAAATCCAGAAAAAGCTAAACTAAATCAGAAACTACTAAAACAAAAAAAAAATCCCGAACCAGAAAAAATGTCAAATGAAAAGCCCAACTTAACTGTGAGTTTGATATATGATAATTAATAGTGACAAAAATAATTAGAATGATTACTTACATAAAGTTTATTGCTTTCAGTGGACTGTTGGCTGAGCATATATAAGTATAATTTATTTTTACATTTAACTCCAGTCTCAACAAACGATTTCATTCCACAGGTGATTATTGTACAAGCAATTTCAAAGTGGTTGGATTACATATTAGTGATGCAAAATATATAATATTTTATTTAAGCTAAACCTATTAATTTAATGTTTATTTATTAATTTATGTATTTTTGTTGTAATCTTTTATTTATTTTTTGAATTTTTTTCATTTTTCACTTATTTTTTTTATTAATAATAATTAAAATAGCATTAAAGCACACGAGCATGCTAAAACACCAAAGTTAATTTATTTTTGTTTAGTTTTAATAATGCATATTTAAAAAAATTTTTTTAGTTATATAATAATTATATAAAATCAATATCAATAATAAATAATAATAAATGTGATATTTGTAAATGGATTTGTACAATTTTTTATGCTTTTTAAGTTCATAAATATTTCCAACTGTCACTATTGCATACTATTTTTCTTTTTACATTTTTTTTGAAATTGATTGATATTTTTTAAAACACTTTATTTTATTAAAAATATTTTTAATTTACATTTTAGACACTACAATTAACTGTTTAGCTTGTTCAGCTAAATTTAATATTTGTTCAGATGCTGGAATACTAAAATTTTCTAAGTAAGCTCTACTATTGGATTCAGTATCTTCTAAAAAATATCTGTAATTCACCATCATACTGCAAGAATTTCCTAAACCTCTAGGAGAAAGATCAGCAGACCAGTTTAATCTCCATAAAACTGCACCATTTTTCAAATGAAAGTTTGCTGCATTTGTAAAATATATTTGAAAAATAACTAATTGTTTAATATTTTGATATTATTTAGTAGTTTTTACTTACCCACACTATCAAAAGCATAACCTCTTCTCTTTTCAATAAATAGATATCGAGCACAAAGCCTCATCAATGGTTTCTCTAGAAGCGAAACTAAATTTTTATCTTCTGCCCAAGCATTCGAAAGTAAAATTTTTTTAAAATCTTTCCAAAAGTCCGATGAAGAATTTAGATGTTTTTTTAAAGTAATTATTTCATCATGTAGTAAAATGTCATTTGAACCTAGTAAATATTAATGATAATACATCATAAAAAATTTGAATGAATTAGAATAATTTCTAAAAAAGTTTTAAATGTTAACCTTTTTCTGCAAATTTTACTTTGTCTATCAGCCATGTTTTAAAATTAGGAATAGGGGACAAACTAGAAAATTGAGTCATTTGAGGAAATTCAATTTGCAATTCATGAACAACACTTTTAATTAAATAATTCCCTAGTTCTATTCCTTGCAATCCTTTTTGGGTTGAACTTATGGAATAAAACACAGCAGCTTTAACACATGTCGCATCCTCCTCCTGAGAGTTCAATAATTTA
This sequence comes from Pediculus humanus corporis, assembly GCF_000006295.1. Taxonomy (NCBI): domain Eukaryota; kingdom Metazoa; phylum Arthropoda; class Insecta; order Psocodea; family Pediculidae; genus Pediculus; species Pediculus humanus. The sequence goes on from NW_002987824.1 coordinate 175,476, forward strand.
AAATCTTTAGATGAAGAATCAACTGTAGTGAAAGTAAATCCAAATATTATTAAATGAAAACAAAGTAATAATAAAAATTTTTTTAATAATACCTGACATTCTAGACCTTGCTGAAACTATGCCAGACATGCTTGAAGCGATTTCATCGCACAAAGCAGTGTGCAAAACCACAATTGGTTCACCAGGCATACTACCATGAAGAAAAACAAAGCATCTTCTATAAGGACCAACCCTTCTTTTAAGATCTGTCCAGCTTCTTACTGGATGAACAGCTTCATACTCAGAAATCTAAAATTAAGTATTACCTATTCAAAGACAAATTAATAAAATTTTATTGTTTTTGTTTAAAAACATTATAGATAATACAGCACCTTTTTTTTTAAACTATCAACATATTTGATAAGTTTTTAAAACACAGTAATCATAAACAATTTTGTAACAATAAGTTTATAAATTATAAATGAAGTACTAACTTTTTGAAGCATCTCACATGGTGAATTCCAAGTAACTCTTTGAAGTTGTAAAAAACCTATTGAAAACCATAAAGATAGCAAATCTCTTAAGGTTGAATTTAGTTGCTGCAGTTCTACTGTACTATCAACTTCCGAATTTTTTTCAGCGATTAGTTCCTAAAAAAAGAAAACCGAAAAATTTATATTCTTAAAATTGGAAACTGAATTTAAAAGCCATATAAATTTAATATATATATATATATATATAGTCAAATAAATTGAAAAATGCACAATTTAATTAATTATGATCATATTATATATATCTCATTGTAAAACTAAGTTATAATACAATCATTAAAGAATAATTAATTTAAATTTACCAATACATCAGTCCTAAGGTCGACTAAGAATTTGACTCCTTTCTCAAGTTTTCCAATATTCAAAAAAAGCCATGAATATTGAGGTGTAAGAATTGTTCTAAGTTGATCTTCATTTTTTAAAATTTTAGCATCAGATTTAGCATCACTTTCAGATATATTACTGCATTTTGCTAATGTTTCGGAAAGTTGAAATACTTTATAATGATTGACGGCATAATCTTTGGATAAAACTTGAATAAATTCATTTCTATGATTTTTAATTAAACATTTGTAAAAACTACATAGTTGTTTTACTTTACTCTAAAAGCAGATGAAAAAAAATTAATTTCAAATACGTAACTAAAACAAGAACATTTAATAAAATTGTATTTTACTTCTACAATCCAGCTGCTTATATTTTTTTTACGGTACTCCAAAACTTCTTTAAGTAAAGAAATGCATACTTGAACGTCTTCAAATGTGCTTAGTCTTCTTTGAACAAAGTCCTCATTAGAAAATATATCCGGATACTTACAATCATCTTCCATTTT
>NW_002987824.1:176970-179278 GCF_000006295.1 Pediculus humanus corporis
TACAATGACACTACTTATTTTACAAAACGTTTTACGAGGTATAAACAAAGAAGTATTAAAAAGTGAAAAACTACTAAAAAGCACTGAATCTATTTTTACTTTACGCATAATATTTAGATGTCAATGAGCATGTCCAAGATAATATGCAATCATCTTTAAAAGTTTAAAAGATACGTACATTAAGTATTAAATTTACGCACATATCGCGAGATTTCGATATATCGTTAAAAAGGAAATGAAGATAATAGAAAAAAAATATTAGAATTAAAATTTTTTAAAATTGTATTAATTCAATTTAAAAAATCTCATTTAAAAAATCAAATGAATTTTGAAATATTTTTTTTTTTTTTAAATAAAAATATTAAATATACAAAAAATAATTTTACAAAGTCAATTTTATTTCCTAAATTTATTTTATTTTTAAATAGCTTTTATTTTTTAATTTACATAAATTACAATACAATTACAGATGATTAAAAATTATAAATACACATTGCATTTAAAAAATATTTAAATAATAACTCTTAACACAAACTTTTTGTAGAGCAAAATTTATTGAGCACTTTTTTGTACATGATAGTTATATTTTTTAAAAAGTAAAAGATAATTTTTTATAACTTTTTAATATTTCACACTTTAATTTTAAAAACATAATCATATGTGAAAATGTATATCCAATTATTGCACCAAAAGAGCATGGAATAGGCCAAATTTGCCAAGGACGATCCCAATCTAAAGGTATGACGAATGCTCCAAGCCATGCTCCTAATACAGTCAGGTAAATATTCTGATAATGTAGCTCTTCTAATTTATTGTGAGGTTTACTTCCCAAAATGAGAGCCCAAACACTATTATGGCTTAATGTAATACAAGGTGGATAAATTGTAAGTGTTGTTAATATTAAACTAAACATAAATGTTTCTTCATATTTGCTGAAAACTTCTGCACCATATAATATTGCAACAATAAAGTACACTGATAATGATATAAATAAAACTACAGCATTCTTTAAAAAATCTTTGAATTTTTTTTGATTAAAAACGAGGGAAATAAATGAATTTTCTGAATACCTTTTACTGACATTGGGTTTATTACTTTTGATATATTTGTCACCACAACTTATTTTTACTAGTTCTATGCCCGCAATCAACAAAACAACAATACTGAACTTGAAACTTCCTGCAGAGTATATAAAATTCGTTGTTATTAAAATAAATATTAACGTACAAAAATATAAAAAGGTAAAAACAGAATAAAATGTTAATAATTTTTTAAATTTATTTTCATCTAGGTTAGAATACATGTCGGCTGAATATAGCTAAAACGTTTTAAAAAATCTTTTGATTATAGCACACAACGAACAGCTTAAACTGTCCAATCAATATTTTATTTTAGAAGCTTCAATTATTAAATAATCAATTGTCCATATAATTTTTAAACTGAAAACAAACATTATTTAGAATTAATAAGAGTCAAAATTTTCTATTTACACGACTTAATTTTTTGGTTTTAGGTGGTTTTCCATTAACAAAATTCTAGGAAGGTTGAGCCTCTTCAGTTTTTTTATTATATTCTTTTAAAAAAAATGGGGGGAAAACATAAGCAAGCAAACAGAGTAAAAAATAACGCAAGGGTAAAACATATTAATTTGTTTTATTTTTTTATTACTTTAACTATGAAGTCAAATATAATACCGAAGTGTTAGGATTTATTATAGTTATTATAGATCACTTTTAAAAAAAAATGTGTTAAATTCTGTCTGGTTAAAACCAAGCATAATCAACTAGTAATGTCAAAAAACTATATTGAAATTTTAATAGTTACAACATTTAGGATATTGTTGTTAAAATGTTTATTTATGACATAGTGTTATTTTATTATTTTTTCTTTAAATTTTCGAAATGTTTTTTTAGCCTTCAAGTAGCAGTCATAGTACGCAATTGCTTGGTGACACAATTCCTACATTTTTTGGATTTTCATCTGCAAAAAATAATATATCCACAGTCCCTGGTTTTCAAACTGATGATGCAATCATTTGTATCAACTCAGATTTTCAAATTTTATTCAAACAAATGAGTAAAAAAGATCCTACAACCAGATTCAAAGCACTGCAACTTTTTACCGATTTAGTTAACAATGTAGATGTTGATGAACTTAAAACAATTTTGCCATTATGGGCTAGGACATATTGTTTGTTAAGCACAGATGTTGATCACAAAGTAAGAGAAATAACTCATAAAGCTCATAAGGCAATTGTGTCAAAAGTAAAAAAAATGATAGCACCTTATCTCAAAGAATTAGCAGGTAT
>NW_002987824.1:179595-182072 GCF_000006295.1 Pediculus humanus corporis
ATTATAGGCCCATGGTTTACATCTCAATATGACACATATGCTCCTGCTGCAAGTGCTGCTACCTTGTCCTTTGAAGAAGCTTTTCCTTCCTCAAAACTACACAAGGCAATATTATTTTGCCAAGAAGAAATTTTGTCTTACATATATGATAATTTAATCATCCACACTCCACAATCATTGAGTAATCCTATGTAAGTTTAAATTTATTTTGTTACAAATGACAAAAATCAAAATATAATTGTAAGTGTATTTATTAACAGTTTAAAAAATATTATTTTAGAATTACTTCTGCTGAAGATTTGCAAGCTAAATATGAAAGAATTATTCTTGCTAGTTTACAAGGCTACTGTTTATATTTACAAAAACTTACAACAGCTCAAATTAAAGAAGCCGAAAAAAGTAACAAAAAATTGTTGTCTCATCCCAAATTCTGGAAATATTCAAAAAACAAAATTGCATTGATAAGAACTTGTTTTTTTAGAACTTTAATTTGCATTTGTCAAAATGCACAATTTTTATTATTAGAAGAATCATCAAATTTAAGTTCTGCCATCTTTAACAATTTAGAAGAAACTGATCCTGTTGTGCTACAATCTGTTTGGGGTGCAGCTCTTAACGTACTAATTACTTTAGAAGATTGCTGGTCTCATATTAATTTAGAAAAACAATTAGTAGTAAAACTTTTTTCTATTTTAAAAGCTGGAGGAAGAAATGTATTTACAATTTATCCTAATATTCTTCCTCTTTTAAGTAAATTGCCTATTAGTAAATTGAACAATAAAGAAGTGTTTTTCGATAGTTTTCTTGAAAATATGGAAAGGGGTATTGAAATTAATTTATTCAGTCAAAGTATAATTGAAGGTAAACTGATGGCTAATACTTTTGTGGAATGCTTCAAGTTTATTATTCTGCAAAATATAATGAATGCAGAATTTTGCTCTGCCGTCATTGTTAAACACTTGGCTCCAGTGAGTGACAAATTATTCGAAGAAAAGATTAAAGAAGCAGTTAAAATGCCTTTTTGGATTCAAATCGCCTGTTTGGTTCAAAGTTGGCATAAAAACAGTGTTTTAGTGAATTCAGTGTATGCAAATTTTTTAAATGATTTTTTTGACTCTCTTTTACCGTTATTCATAAATCGGCTTGACACTCAAGTTTCACAATCACTAATTGACTATGTTTTAGAAAATCAAGTACAATTTTTGAACATTTTGCTACATCCTGATCAATTTATTTTCAAAAGCAAAGACCGTGTCAAATTTGCTGATGTAAATCAAGCAGAAGAAAAAACTGAAATCGTTATCAAAAGTTCTTCTGAATTTAGTTGTTCTGAACAACTAAATAAATTTATTAATGAACTAGTGAATGTATACTTTAAAAATGCTATTCATAGGAAAGAAAAAAGGTTTATTCAAGCAATAAAAAAAATTATAGACATATTTTTGCCAAAGTTAGTATTTGAACAATTGGTTTTAACTGTTCAAGAATCGACATATTTTAAACTGTTCAGTAGCTATTTTTCTAAATGGTTGATTGACGAAGAAATGAAATGTGATGAACTTATTAGTATATCATTTAATCTTCTGAGTTTTGTAACTAGTGATGAAAGACAATATATTTTGGAAGAACTATCTAATAGTTGGCTAACTGATTCTTTACAATGCAGCATTTGCAATAATCTTTTAAGTTATTCTAATAATGATTACATAATTACTTGGGTTAAAAGTGAGAAATTTTCAAAAAGTATATATAATTTAATTAACCGTTATATAAATGGAAGCATGGAAGAAATACCTTTACAAGATAGCATTGTAGCTCTTCTTATGGCTAAAAATGATAAAAAAGGTTTGTAAGCGAGTAATATTATATTTCAAATATATCTTTTCATCAAAGTTAACTACTGAAAAATAAAACTAAAACTAAATAAATTTATTTAATAAAGTTTTTATTGTAATTATATTAATTTCAGAATTCATCATTCAAGAATCGGTTGTACTTTCAGTAATGGATATATTGAGGCATAAATTGGAAGAACCTGGTGATAAATCGTATGCCATTGAATTGTCCCAACAATTAATTTTAAATGCTGAATCCGTTCATGTTTCTGAACATTCATTTTTACTTTTGGTTGCACATCTTTTTAAACTGTCTTGCTGCAAATTAAATGGGGAAAAAATACTACAAACGTGTGAAACTGGATTGAAAAAAATTTTTTCATTAAAATCAAATAAAAATGATGCTATAAAAATAGCAAATATTTTTTCAGAAATGATAAGAGAAATAATTATTGATGAAATGGTAGATTACCCGGTTCAACAAGTAATTACTAATCTAAAACTTTATTTAAATGTAATGGTTGGAGAAAATCTTAAACTCGATGATTTTCATCATTCTGATGAAAATTTTGATATTATTGTGGATGTGATTGGAATTTTTTTAAATAAAGAAAACAAAAATTTTTCGTGGTATTTTCAAAG
>NW_002987824.1:182355-201613 GCF_000006295.1 Pediculus humanus corporis
TACCGATTTTCTTAATTGTCCATTTTCCAACGATTGGGAAAAATACTTACCGTTCGATGTAGAAGTCATTAAAAAATTTTTAAAATGGAATATATATGTGGGAAACACTCTTGATTTGCTCTTTGACAGAGAAAATAAAGATGAGGATTGTATATTAACGAAAAATGAAAAAATGGACGACTTTGAAATAAGAAAAAACAACAAAGAGGTTGACAAAATGGATAAGGAAGAGAAAAATTTAGATTCCTCCGTTTCTAAATGTGAAGACTTAAAAACTTTATTAAATGAATCATACGCCATTAAAAATAGAATTCAAAATATTAAAGAGGATTTTTGTAAATTTTTTATGAGCTTTGCACTTTTTGAACGTTTTCAAAAATTTTACATTTCTGTAAGTAATGTACTTTAATGTATTATTGAAACTTTTATTGGCCTTCATTTTCAACCATCAAATTTTTCTTTCAGACGAAACAATTTCGAGATTTAAAAAAATTAATCAATAATTTAAAATCGATTGCTGGAAAGGTGGTGAGAAATTTTAACGAAGCAGAATTACAAGTTATTTTTCATTATAATCAAACATACTTTGATAAAAAAACAATATGGCACATTCTAAAGCCGGTTTATAGTGAAATTTTTAATGAACGACCGTTAAAACTGGTTAAAAATGAAAAAGAAGACGAGGATGATTTATGTTCCATTGAAAATTATTTCAAATCTTTTCAAAATTCTAAGATTACCAATTTGCAAATTCATCGAGCATATATTTTAACCATATCTTATTTCATCGAGAATAATTATCACGATAAAATTTCCGAATCGATTTGGGACGACATTTTTATTTATATGCATAATTATTTAAAAAAAATTGTGGAAAAATCTAAAATTTCGGTTTGTTTTTTTTTTTATGATTTGTTTATAATCGGTCGTAATTATCGGTTTTATATTTTAAAAAAAAAAAAAAATTGTTAAATTTTTAGGAAAATGATTTGTTGATGCTTTTAAGCATATCTCGTTTATACCTTAGTGTTAGAAACATGTTCAGGAATAATTGTAGCAAACCTGTGGAAGAAAGAATATCTCCGGAAGTGTGTTTGGCATGGAATCAAGTAGCTCAAATTGAAATATATAATGAAATTTATTTTGCATGGAGAAAATCCGTAAATGATTGGAATCAGACAAATATTCCTCCTCACTGCATAACAATTTTGCAAAATGTCAGCGAATGCGTTTTATCGGATTTGGAATTGAAAAAAAGTGAAAAAAATGATGAAAGCATCGATTTACTATATGAATGCATTAATTTGATGATGTCTTCCCACGTTTTTATACAAATAACAGCTTATAACATGTGCTTGAGGTAAACATTTTTGATTTTAAATGGAAAAAAAATTCATTTTAATTTTAATTAACAAAATTTTTTTTTTTTTGTATATAAAGTTTGATTCCAGAATTAGTTAAATTAGATACAAAAATGTTTGGTAATAATATGTCTAAAATATTTGAAAATGAAAAGGAAGGTTCTACGTCGGATATACAGGAAACGAATGATAATTGGACGATAAAAAAATTTAAAAAAGAAATTTCAGAAAATCAAGGAATCATCGAGATTTTACTATCGGATTTTTTTGTTGGCGATCATTGCATAGTCGAACCTTTTACCGATTCTTTTACATACACACATTCTTATTTATTACTTTGGTGTTTTATTTTGAACACGTGTGGGCAAGCACATTCTTCATTGCGTGTTTTATACGGAAACTGGTTGCAGGATGCTGGTTTCATTGACGTTTTACTCAATTCAATATTTAAATTAATGCCTCAAACTGTCTTGCACGGAATCAAAGCCGAGAAAGAATACGTTGCGTATTTCGAAGATAATTTTTCTTTAGAATTCCATCGTAAACCGATCGAAAGCAAACTCATCGAACAGTTGGCTTGTTTGGTTTATAAATCATTTTTGCAAAAGTTACCCAATTACGTAAGGGAATGGTGGAAACAAATGGAAAATAAAACTTCCAATCTAGTTGACAACGTGACCAGGCTTTATGTTTCGCCTATATTAATTTTAAATGAATTTAAAAGTCTTCAGCAAGACCGAAATGATGGATTGGAAAATATTGAGGTATGTGTTTGATTATTATTTTAAAACTTCCCGGGGACGGGATACGTTGATTTGTGGCCTGACCATCGTTAATTGTCACATGTTGAAAATAAAAGTTTTAATCATTTATTTTATATTTTAAGATTAAAACACATCCCAACGCGAGAGAAGTTGTTGCCATATACACAATAGATGAAATAAAAATGGATTTAATAATAACGCTTCCTTCGAATTACCCACTCGGACCGGCCAAAATAGAGTCGAGTAATGTGATTGTGGGAACTTCAAAATGGCGAAATTTACTTTTTCAAATATGCAAATATTTAATACATCAAAATGGAACCATATGGGACGCTTTAATCATTTGGAAAAGTAATTTAGATAAAAAATTTGAGGGAGTGGAAGAATGTTACATATGCTTTTCCATTCTTCAAGGTTCTTCATTTGAAATCCCAAGGCTTTGCTGTCAAACGTGCAAGAAAAAATTTCACTCCAATTGTTTGGTAAGGAATAAAATTTGTTTACTTATATTATATTATTATTATTTTTAAAAAAATCAATTCTTTAATAATTGAAATTTTGTATGTTTTAGTATAAATGGTTCAGCACTAGTATAAATTCAACATGTCCAATTTGTCGAAATTTATTTTAAAAGGAAACAAATTTATGAAAAATTTTGTGATAATTTGTCAGTATAAATTAAATTTGATAATTTTTATTATTGATATCATAATTCGAAGTTATTATGAATAAATAATAACTTGAAATCAGTTGATTTTATTTGTATATATAAATACACATTAAAAGATATAATGAATATTTACTGATAAAAAATTTATTTTATTATGTGAATTAGCTTTTAAAATAAATAAATAATTGATAATTACCAATTTAAAAAAAAAAATTAATTAAATTGTAAAATAAAACCTTTAAACATTTTTGTATAGTTTTAATTGTACAATAAATTTTTTTGCCCAGCATTTTTATTTATTTATTTTCAACATTAATTAATTAATTTAGTAACAATATCTTTAAAATATTAGTAAAGTATATCAATATTTAAATTTTTCTTATCTGATTCTTGCTAGTAAAGCAGCTCTCCTATCAGAATTTTGAAACAAAGCACGAATTAAATGTTTTACTTGCTCTGCTGTAAATTCTGCTGCAAGTGGTCCCATACCATTTGCCCACCTGTCATCTATATCTTTAAGAGATCCCTTTACAAGTAGTACAAACTCTGTAAACTTTTGCCATTTTTTAACATGTCTAAAAATTTCTTTTTCTTCCTATAATTAAAAAATTAATTCTATTAAATTAAAAATAATTTTGTAAAAAAATTACAGTTATTTAGTTACATACTGAAAACAATTTAGGAATTTTTTCTAACAAAATAGTAAAGTCAGAAACTAAATCGCCTGCAGTTTTTGCTGATATATCCTCCACCGGTAGTATTAAACCGATTAGTTTTTCAATTAAGGCATCAACCAAGAAGCCAATGGCTCTATTATAAATATTCAATGGAAGTACATCTTGCCAAACATTTTGAAGTATTTGTAGCTGTCTTATGCACTGACGAATACTTTTTTCTGAAGTTGGATTTAATGCTAAATTTTCATTAAGGGTAGCATAATCTAAAAATTGCATACAATGAATAATGTTTATTCTTTAATAACTTGAAAATAATTAATTTTTTTTTTAGGCATACTCACCAGAGTCTTGTAAAATATAGATTAATTGATTTCTTTGAAAGGTGACTGCCATTTCTAATTTTTCAGCAGCAACAGATCTTAAAACGATAGCCTCATTTAGAAAAGCTACTACTAAAATTTCAGGTATTTTTTTAAAAAGCTTTGTTATAATGTGTATTAAATTATGTGCAAAATATAAGCAATTATTATGAAACAATGCTAAAATGAAAAAAAGAAATTAATTTTTTATAATATATATTGCTTTAATTATATTAAAATTAAAAATTTTTAGACTCACCTACTTGTTGCGGAAATGATTCCATGAATTTTTTGTGATGAATAGGAACTATTGCACAATACATTTCAAAAATATTCTTTATAGTAGAATATAAACGAATAATATTCAAATCTGTACTTTTTTCTATTTCTGTCATTAAAGAATTTACCAAGGCTACAAGTTCATTAGCATGTTTACTGTAAAAATGATGTATATTTAGCTAAACTAAATGTATATGTTGCTTAAAATAATTTTTATTTCATTTTTACATCAAAATTGAAAATCGTCAAAAAAAATACTAACCTAATTTTACATGCAATAAAAGTAAATTCATCTTCTTGGATGTTCATTCTACTCTGCAAAACACTCACACAGCTGGATGGTAAAACTTTAATGTTGCTGTTAATTTTTTGTGAATTAGCAACATTATGAAGGTCTTTTTTCATAATATCCCTAGCTTTACTTAAAAATGATTGGCAAAATTTATCGGTAAATAATTCATTAATATTTCGAGTATAATTAGTTATTGGAGAAAAGCCATCAGAAAAAAATCCAACACTTTGAAAATATTTTTCAAGATTTTCTGCATCTTGTAAAATACCCTTAAATTTTTCAAAATCTTTAGTATGGTTGGGTATTGCTTCGCTTAAAAAATTTTCAATTAAACTTTTTACAAAATCTTCTGCTATGTAATTACTAATTGTTTTTAAAAATGCTTGATGATCATTCTCATTTTCAAATGTAAAATGTGTCTTTAAAAAATTTATAACAATTTTAATATTACTGAAGACTTCAGAACAATTTGATTTTTTTTCATCATTTAAAATTTTAAGAAGTAAAATAAAATCGGTATTATTTTCACTTATTTCTAAACAAGTTTTTTTTAAAATAATTTTATTTAAGAATTTATTTAAAATATTATAACTAAATTCTTTTTCAAATATATTACATTTCAAATGACTTGAAACTTTTAATATTTCAAACAACTCATTCAAAGTATTTTTTTTAATGGTTAATGTGATTTGAGTTGTGCTATTATTTTTTTTTAAATTATCATCTTCATTAATATTTATACATGTTTCCCAAATGTTTAATATTTCATTAACAAGTTGTTCATTTAATACAGTTACTTGTTTTTCCAAAACTTTAAATACTTCAAGCTGCTGAAACCTTTTTGAATTTGAATTTATGCTTTCTTTAGCTTTTCCTAATACTTCAGCACATTGCAAATATTGTTTTTTATCAATTTTATTTTTTGCTTCAGAAACTATTGTATGAATTTCAAGTAATTCTTTTAAAATACCAATAAATAGATTAATTTCCTTAAGAGAGCACGATAAAATATTTAGATCTCCTGAACAATTAGACAATTCTAATTTTAAATTTTCATCAAGATCATCTTCGATTAGAGACATTTCTTTAAGTAACTCCTCAGCTTTTGATTTTAAAATTTTGTTATCTTTAAAAACAGATCTAAATTGACTTGATTGATCTTCAACAACATTTTTAACATTGCTTTTTAAACTATTTCTACGATTAATTAAACTCGCTATTGAAGCATTTACGTTCTGTAAAGGACCATCTGAAAGCATATTATTAAATATCACTTGTTTAAATTCGATTTAAATTGAGACAAGCTACCAAAATATGCTAAAAACAACAAGCAAATACCTCCACTTCCTAATATTTCTTTTAAATAATCGGAACTCATTTTCTAATAATTAACACACACAAAAAAAATGCAAATATATGTTACTTATAAACATAAATCTACTTCAATTTGCTTTGCCACTGATATTAAAATGACGTATTATAAATAATAGTTTCACGATAACCAACTTGTGAAAGTTCAAAAAATTTTTTGAAATAAATTTTTTATAAAATCTTTGAATTAGATTATCAAAAAATTAAAATTAATCAGCTGCTTATTTTTTTTTGAACGCTTTCTAATTTATTTGCGTATCATTTGAATTATAAAGAAAAAATCTGGGACAGCCGATGGCGGTAAAATATTTTTTAGGTTTATCTATTTTAGGTTTATCTAGAGACACGTTTCAAAAAAATAATTTCTCAAAATCTAAGTATACCTTTAATTTTTGGAACGAAAAAATGATATTGAGTGTTACAAGAATTATAAAAAAATAATAATTTAAAAACTAAAATTTAATTTTTTGTGCTTAATGAAAGATTCTTTTTTTTTTTTATTAAAACATTTAAAGTTAAAAAAGTAGTGAGAAGCTAAATTATATTAAGAAATTGTTAAGAATTTAGAAATAACGGAATAATCAGTATATTTAAACGAGCTTTTAACTTCGATCGTTTTTGCTTCTGCGCAGTTGGTATGTCAAAATTATCGGCCATCTTGGGTAGTTTTCTCCGTCTCCGTAGCAAGAAGTAAAATTTATTAATCAGTGTTTTAAGAATAAAAAAATTGTAGTTATGGCGGGGAATACGGGAATGGAGCAGCTTATTCCCATAGTTAATAAATTACAAGATGCTTTTACACAGTTGGGTGTACACATGCAGCTGGATCTTCCACAAATAGCTGTGGTGGGTGGACAAAGCGCTGGAAAAAGTTCGGTTTTGGAGAACTTCGTTGGAAGGTAAAATTCATACTCTAGAAAAACGTTTTTAAAAAAACCTTAACTTTTTATATGATTTGTATTACATGTTTTATAAATTTTTGAAAATAATTGATATTAAGTCTATAGGTAAGGCTAGCAATTCTATCGATCGACTGTCAAATATTTTTGGCTAACTGCCAAATTTTTCTGTTGACATAATATGCCCGATTTCATGCATAGAATTGAAAAGAAATACACTCTAAAATATTTTTTTTTATTTTATTAAAAATTTTTTTTTAATTTTTTCAAAAATTAACTCATAAAAAAAAATTATATAAAAAAATTTCATCTCTCTTTTGCAATATTATGTAAGAAAATAAGCCGAAATATTAAATTTGGTTCCATTTTAAGTAGTAAAAATGAATAAAATATTATTATGTTTAAAATATGCCACATGATAAATTAAAAACTACCAAAATTTATGCTAATTGATTACATATTTTTAAAGTAATGTCATAATCAGAGGAAGGGTTTCAATGAAAAGTTTCATTTTAAATGACTCATATTTTAATTGCCAGAAGCAAATGTAAAGATACATTTTAAATTGATATTAAATGTCGATAGGATATTTTTTTTTTTAAGAATTAAAATTAGAATCTTAGGTGGAATGAATTTATTAACTTAAATTTTACATTAATTTAAAATGTTGATCTTAGGTCAAGTATGAAGTATGATGCAGTAAATTGCTATTATAACATTACTGCAAAAATTAAACCGAATGGAATATCTGAAATTCTTTTTAATCAATTATCTAAAAAATTTTCTTTCATAAAACTGTGGTTACATCTTTGAATAAAAAAAAAAAAATTTCTTTGTTTTATTTTTTATTGATTTATTAATTTGTCAAAAAAGCATAAAATTTCATTTGGAATAAGCTTCATATTGCTTATTGTTTTTATTTTTTTTTAAAAAGTTAGGTTTTTCAATGTATACAATAGATCAAATTTTTTTAAATAAAAAATCTATTACTATTATTGAACTATAATTAATTTAAAAAAATATATTTGAAAGAAAAAAACTTATTAGTTTTTTTTTTAAATTGTTTTTCTCATTTGTATATAAAAATATTATTCTTAGAGATTTTTTACCACGAGGCTCCGGTATCGTCACACGTAGACCATTAATTCTTCAATTAGTCAATGCTTCAGTTGAATATGCAGAATTTCTACATTGCAAAGGAAAAAAATTTGTTGATTTTAATGAAGTCAGGTTGGAAATTGAAGCAGAAACAGACAGAGTTACAGGTTCAAATAAGGGAATTTCAAATATTCCAATCAATTTAAGGGTTTATTCACCAAATGGTAAGTTATAGAAAAAAAAAATTAAACATATTAAAATATGAGAATTATGATCAAAAACTTTTTTTTTTTTTTTTTTTTTTTTTCAAAATTTTGAATACTACAAAATTTTATCTTTGAGTTTTTATTTACAACTATAAGTAAGAAAGAAAGGCAAAGTCATTAATTTTTTATTTTCCTTGATTAAAAAGAGACCCAAGTTTTAAACAAAATTTGAAAATATTACTGAAAAGAAACTTAAATAATTCAAAAAAAAAAAAAAGTTTTGTAAAGATAAAGCGTAGGTGTGCCTTTTTTTTTTTTTTTTTTAATATTTTAAAAAATTAATGTATAAGATTGTAGTAGACGTAAAAATGTGAATGGCCATTTCGTAAAATAGCTTTTCTTGTTTCCTTTTTATATTTGATAATATATAAGTTCTTATCTATGACTCATTATTAGGCTACTGGTTAAGGTTGCCATTGCCCCTTGTTTTTAACAAACAACAAATTTAATGATTTTAATAAAATTAATTTTTAACTTTTTTCTCAAATTCTCAAAATGAAATTTAAAAAGACTTGAATTATAAGTTTGTAAAATAACCTCAATTGATCTTTAGATATTGAAAAAAAAGTTTTTTAATTCAATGATTGACTTTAATTAAAAATCTTTTTTAACTGATAATGATAATTATTTTTTTTTAATTTTGTAGTTCTCAATTTGACTTTAATCGATTTACCGGGATTAACAAAAGTCCCTGTGGGTGATCAACCGGCAGATATCGAAAGTCAAATCAAAGGAATGATTTTTCAATTTATAACAAAAGAAAACTGTCTTATTTTGGCTGTCACTCCAGCCAATACTGATTTAGCCAACAGTGATGCTCTTAAACTAGCTAAAGAAGTAGACCCTCAGGTATTGTATGAATATGTACGATAAAACGAATGTAAACTAGAATCAGTTGTTAATTAAATCAATTTAAAGGGGATCCGTACGATTGGTGTAATTACAAAATTGGATCTCATGGACGAAGGAACCGACGCCAGAGATATTTTGGAAAATAAACTGCTACCACTAAGACGAGGTTATATCGGAGTGGTTAACAGAAGTCAAAAGGATATAGATGGACGAAAAGACATTAGTGCAGCTTTGGCAGCAGAGAGAAAATTTTTTTTGAGTCATCCACAATATCGTCACATAGCCGATCGTTTGGGAACTCCGTACCTTCAAAGGGTTCTTAATCAACAACTCACAAACCACATTAGAGATACACTTCCTGGTTTGCGAGACAAATTACAAAAACAGCTTTTAACACTAGAAAAAGATGTAGAACAGTATAAGTATTTTAGGCCTGATGATCCGGCAATCAAAACAAAGGCTATGTTGCAAATGATTCAACAACTTCAATCAGATTTTGAAAGAACAATTGAGGGCTCTGGCTCTGCACAGATAAATACTATGGAATTGTCGGGTGGTGCTAAAATCAATAGATTATTCCACGAAAGATTCCCCTTTGAAATTGTTAAAATGGAATTTGATGAAAAAGAATTAAGAAGAGAAATAGCATTTGCTATTAGAAATATTCACGGTAATTTAAAATTTTCTTTATTAAATTTTAAATAGAAAAAAAATTTGACAGTAAAATTGAGACAGTACATGAATGGTTTTTTAAATTGGAATCGCATTGAAACAAAAAATTAGTATACGTTTAATTTTTTTGTGCAGCTTCTTTACTTATTAATTTTTTTTTTTTTAATATTATATTTAAATGTTTTACAGGTATTCGAGTTGGATTATTTACTCCGGACATGGCGTTTGAAGCAATTGTAAAAAAGCAAATTTCAAGATTAAAAGAACCTAGTTTAAAATGTGTTGATCTAGTCGTTCAAGAATTATCCAATGTTGTTAGAGTTTGTACTGATAAGGTATCATTTTTTAAAATATTCTCATAATTTTACGATTAAATACTCAATAATTAATTTTTCCAAATAATTTTTAAAAAAAATTTTATTTTTATAAACGGCAAAAAATTTTTTTTATTATGTACAAATGTATTTCGTATGTTTACACATTTAACTGCCTACGTACTTTGTTTTAGTAATAATATTTAGATTTTTAAACGTTTCTTTTGAAAGTCGGAAAAAATAGTTTACTTAACTACGTTACTCCTACTTAAATACGAGAATAAGTTGGACAAAAAACAGACACACTTTTAGTTTTTAAATTAATTATTTTTATTTTTTTTTTTTTTATTTATTTTTTCATTATATTGATTTATTTTTCAAACATTAGTTTTTTTTTTTTTAAATTGGGGTTTCATAATGTTTTGTTTTATTTATTTTTAAATTATGGTTTTTGTTTTATTTTTTAATATTTTATTTCATTTTTGTTTTATTTTGTTTTTTCTTTTGAATTTTTTTTTTTTTTTTTTTTTTTTTCATACAACCTTAGATGAATAGGTATCCCAGGCTTCGGGAAGAAACTGACAGAATAATAACAACCCATATTAGAAAACGTGAACAGACATGTAAGGACCAAATCATTTTATTGATAGACTGCGAATTAGCTTACATGAATACGAATCACGAAGATTTTATTGGATTTGCAAAGTAAGTAAAAGTTTTATTTATTTAGATGGCGAGGTATCCCAGACTTCGGGAGCAGACCGAAGCCATTATAACAAGTCATATACGACAACGAGAGCAAATGTGCAAGGAACAGCTTATTTTGCTTATCGATTGCGAGCTTGCATACATGAATACGAACCACGAAGACTTCATTGGGTTTGCCAAGTAAGATTTTCTTTAAAAAAAAATGCAAATCAAAACAGTTTTACATCAGCAGCAGTCCATGATAATTAAGTTTTTTTTTTTTTTTTTTTTTTATTGAATAACTCATTTCGACATTTTTTTATTTTTTAGTTAATAAAAATAGAAAATTATTAACAATAATAGTAAATAATAGTAAGAATTTACGTTGCTTAAGTAACAAAGATTTAACGTTGCATAATGAAAAAAATTTTAATTTTCGCAGTGCCCAAAATCAAACGGAAAATTCGGTTAAAAGTGGAAGAAAATTGGGTAACCAGGTTATTCGAAAGGGTTTCATGTGCATTCACAATTTGGGCATTATGAAAGGAGGTTCGAAAGATTATTGGTTTGTTTTAACATCGGAAAATATATCTTGGTACAAAGACGAAGAAGAAAAAGAAAAAAAATACATGTTGTCTTTAGATGGTCTTAAGCTTCGAGATGTTGAACAAGTAAATAAATTAGATTTTAAAAATTTTATTTTAATTTATTATGGACTTGAGCACAAATCAAATTTTTTTTTTTTTTAGGGCTTCATGTCTCGAAGGCACACTTTTGCATTATTTAATCCAGAAGGAAGAAATGTATATAAAGATTGTAAACAGTTGGAACTCAGTTGCGAAACTCAAGAGGAAGTAGATTCGTGGAAAGCTTCATTCCTTCGAGCAGGTGTTTATCCTGAAAAATCAACGGAGCCTACCAACGGAGAGGAGGTAAAGTTTTTTTTTTTTTTTGTTTTTAGAGTAAATTTTAGAGAAAAATATACAATCATCGACTTTTAAAAATTTAATAAAAAACAGTGTCGTCTTGTTCTTTCTTCGTATTCTTTAATAATTCAAAATGATTAACTAAATGCTAACAAGAAGTAGGTTACCCTTTTAATAATTGTTTAATCAAAGTAGGAGGTTAAAAATTATTTATTTAGGTTAATCAGGGGTTAAATTACTATCATTACGTTTACGATCAAGATTTGATTACCATGAGTGCAATTTTGTCTACGTTTTTCCTCAGCCTATTCCCCAATTACATATTCTTACTATTATCATCTTTTAACTACTTTATAATTTGTCGCAGGTTGGGTCTCGGGTATGTAGTAATAAAGCGGAAGAAGAAAACTTGATTGAAGTTGGTGCATTTGTTTCACCGTCGTTAATTTGTTTTTTTTTTTTTTCTTTTTGCTTTTTTTTTGCTTTTTATAAATTACTTACAATTTGTTCTTAACAGTTTGTTAGTTAATATTAACTAATAGCATTAATATTTCGTGCTTATTTGTTTGCAATTTTTTAATTTTTAAAAAATTTTTATTGTTAAACATCCTGCTAGGAAGGGTATGAGGTTCGTAAAAAAAAATATTATCAAAGCTGTTTACTTAGACTTTATAGAGAGACGGCTTTTTTTTTTTTATTTTTTATATATTTATTTATTTTATTTTATAGATAAATTAGCTTCTTTTTTATTTTTTTATCGTTTGCTTGAAAATTTTTCTTTTTTTTTTTTTTTTTTTTTATTTCCCCCGACAGATGATACATGAAAAATATAAAACAGCAATACGGGATAGCTGTAAAGTATTTTCCTCCTCCTTTAAAAATTGGAATTTCTCTGAGGTAGCTGTCCAAGTCCGGTAAATCAAAGCTAATAATTAATTATTTTAAATTATTTCATGATACTTTCATTCGAAATAAATATTTTATTCTGCCTAACATTTGCTAAAAAAAAAAATACATATAGTATACTTTCAAAAAAAATTTTTTTCATTCATTCATATTAAAATTAAGTAATAATTTTGTAAAATTAGGTTTTTTAATTAAATTATTAGGTTTTTGAAAATTTATTCAATTGAAAATTAGTTTTTTTTTTATTTTAGTAGCGTTAACTTTGTTTTAAACTCGTTTAAATTTTACTAAAAATATTTATTAATTTTAATTAGTAAAATGTTAAAGGCAATACCTGACTTTCCCCTTTGAAATTAGATTTTTATTTTTTCCCAAAACTATAAACCTTTACAAAATTTGACTTTTATTTAAGTTTTTTTTTTTTTTTTTTTAATTCACTTAAAATATTTTTAAATGCCCTTTTTTTTTTTTTTTTTTTTTTTTTTTTTTTTTGTTAATTTTTATTCTCGTAAAGTAGAGCTCACCTGTCAACAAATTTTTTTTTTTTTTTATTTATTTTTGTTTAATTTATTTTTAATTTCGTAATTGTATTAAATTAGTACAGCACACAAAACATAATTTTTGTTTTAATACGTTTTGTTCATTTTTTTAAACATGGTAGTTACATTTAATTCATGCACTTGTTACATTTTTCGTACAATTTTAATTACAATAATTTTTTTTTTTTTTTTTCATTTGCAGTTAGTTTAAATTTTAAATTTAAAAAAAAAAAAAATATTTAGAAAAATTTTTTTTTATTGTGAGGTTAATATTTCTATAATGAATTTATGTTACTAAATTATTTTCAAATTTATTGATACGTGTTATATTTTTTTTTATTTTTACTAATGAATTAGGTATATCAAAAATATTTTACATTGATTTTTGATTGCTAATAATTTATTAAAACGTTTTTTTTTTTTTTTTTTTTGTTATTTAAGTAAAAAAAAAAAAAACTAAAATTTCATAGTTTTAAAAATTGCTTAGAATTTTATATAATTAATATATTTTTAATTTTTCAAAATTCATAATTTACAATTTTCAGGGCAGCAATGAAGGCTCATCATCGATGGATCCTCAATTGGAAAGACAAGTTGAAACTATTCGGAACTTAGTTGATTCTTATATGAAAATTGTTACCAAAACTACAAAAGATCTTGTTCCAAAGACTATAATGATGTTAATCATTAATAATGCCAAAGATTTTATCAATGGAGAGCTCCTTGCTCAATTATACGCTTCTGGTGATCAGGTTCAGTAATAAATTTTTTTATTTTACTTTATATTTAAAAAATTTTGGAAATAAATATGTGCTTATATATATGTGTGTATAAATATGTATTTAGGCTACAATGATGGAAGAAAGTCCAGAAGAGGCTTTAAAAAGAGAAGAAATGCTTCGTATGTATCACGCTTGCAAGGAAGCACTTAAAATCATTGGGGATGTCTCGATGGCAACGGTTACAACGCCTGTTCCTCCTCCCGTTAAAAATGATTGGCTTGCTAGTGGATTGGACAGCACAAGGTGAATAATAATCATTATTTAAACCGAATTGAATCGATTTATTAATAATAAGCCATATAATAAATTTTATTTTATAAAAATTTCAGACGTGGAGTTCCTCCACAGGTTAATATCGGTGCTGCGCAAAATCGACCTCCTCCTCAACCGCCTTCAACAGGAAGACCTGCACCGGCAATCCCTAACCGTCCCGGACCCGGAGGACCGCCGATGCCTCCTGGCAGACCGGCAGGAGCAGGATTGCCGCCACCACTCATTCCTTCGTAAGTATTGTCATGTTTTTTTTTTTTTTTTTTCTTTTGGGAATGGTTTTTACTACTTAAACGCGCCTTCTTCTAAATGTCTTTTAAAAAAACAAGCTGCAAAATAATTTTTTTTTTTAATTCTAATCATTCGCGAAGGCGCCTTATTTGTATTTTGTACGTTTTAATCCGTCCGATATTAACTTAACTTATGGTTTGGAATTTCTTTTGAATGCTTTCAGCCGGCGTTAAATATTTGGAAGTATAATAATAATAATATTATTTTTAAAATAATCACATTTCACATTATTTGTATAAATTTTCATTTACATTTGATGAATGTGCTTCTTATTCTTTCTAATTTCATTTAATTTTAAATAACATTTTTTTTTTTTAAAGTCGGTCTTAATGTTTTCAAACTAACTTTTTAAATTATTATTGGGTTTACAAAAATTTTTTTCTTTTTTTTTTTTTTTTTCGTCTTCGATAATTTTTGTTTTACCAGCAAAAACAAAAAAACGTTGACAGGGTGGAAAATAATTTAAAATTTACAAATATTTATTTATATATATATATTAATTTTATTCATTTATTTTTTAAGTTTGTAAATTAGTTATTAAATTATTGTTTATTTTTTACTAATATCATTGCGGGAAAAAATAGTTTTTTTTAATTTAGTTACATTATGAAAAAAAAAAAAACTTTGGAATTGTATCCAAATGTTTACAATGTGTACCGTAGTATTATTATTATTATTATTATTATTATTATTTTTAAATTTAAAAAAAAGCAAGAGTTAAAATATTTGTATATTTTATGGGGGTGTGTAAGCAGCACATATATTGATTACAAATTTTCCACTTTGTCTATTTTCTATGAATGATAATTATATATATATATATATAATTAAACAATGCAAAATATATATAATTATGGTTTTTATTAATTTTAAAAATTTCATCATTTGTTTTCAATTAATAATGAAGGTGTTTAAATCATTTCTTATCATTGTTTTTTTTTTTTCCCGAAAATGTTTGTTTGGGAAAAAAAAAGAAAAAAGAAAAAGAAAAAATTTTAATTTCGGTATAATTTCTATAATTGATCGACATTTTGTTTGCTGTTACAAATTAGGTACACACGTTAAATTTATGTTTCTGCCAAACCTGTTCTGCTTATTTTGTAATTATTTATAAAAGGGTCCTAAAAATTTATTATTGTGTGTGTGTGTGTATGCAGAGTAAAGTTGATGATGACAGGTTTTAGAGTGTAAAAAACCATTTAAATAAAAAAAAATTTATTATGTACAATTTTTTATTTTCTTTTAAAAGTAAACGTTGTTATTTTTTCACAAACTTAAAACTTTTTTATTCTATAACTTATTCTTTACTTGGCTGACTTGCAAAAAAACTTTGGTTTTTTTAAAAAATTTAATTACGAATTATTATTTATAATTATTATTTGTTTGTTTGTTTGTTTGTAAAAGAGGGTGTCAAACTTTTTTTTTTTTTTTTTTTTGTATTTTTTTATCGGGTTATTTTTATTCTACAAATTGTTGCTAAAAATTTTTTTTTTTTTTTGAATTGTTTGGCATCCTTCTTGCGGAATTAATTTGGTGTGTAATTTAAAAATTAAATGCAAAAAAAAAATGTATAAATCTTAATATGACACACGAAACTACTAAAATCAATAAGAAGGTGATCGGTTGTTATTGGCAAAAAATTGTTAATGTTGGCTTTGTTTGTCATAAAAACAGAAGTCGCGGAGTTCAGCAACACTTGCAGCAGGTACAACAACGAGTCCAGGGCGCTGTCGCTCAAGCAGCTACTCAAGCAGCCGTCAACGAACTCACTCATGCTTTTTCCAGCCGATTTAAATAAAAAAAAAAAAACATTTTTTGATTAGAAAATTTCACGTGTTAGGTGTTGAGATGTGAGAAAAGTAGTGACAAAAATGAACTTTCTTAAATAGTAGATATACCGGCTCATAACTCAAGCTCAAATTTTTAGCAATAGTCTTACAGGTTTTCGTATGATTTTATTTGAATAGAAAGTCCAACCCTTGAATATTATTTATTTAAATAAAAAAAAATATTAAATCCCTATTTGGTTATTTTCTATAGGAAAATTTGAGAAAATAATGTTTGGAATAAATTTTCGAATAATCGCTCTCTCTCTCTCTCTCACTCTCTCTTTATAAGTCTCACTCTCTCTAAATTTTGTTCGATTTTTGTATATTTTACATGTTGTGTTAATCATTGAAAAAGTTTTGTTTTTTTATTTTTATTTTTTTTCTGTTAACCGGAAAAAAAAGAGTTGTTAATAATAATTGCATTTTCATTCATATCATTTATATTTTTTTTGTTTTTATATTTTATTAATTTTTTAAAATATTTACTAATAATCATTTTTGCCTAAATAAAAGGAATACTAATTGCAAATAATATTTAAATGCTTTTACAAAATTAATTTTTTTTTAATAAAATTTAATTTTGGTATATGAGATGTGTAAATGTTTCAATTCGTTTTTAGACAAAAAAATTCTTCGTCAGTCAATCATACGATAACCACGGTTTTGCAACGCAGAGTCTGTGGGGTAATTTAATTAAAAAAAAAATATTAAAAAATTTCGATAATGAAGAAAAAAAATGAGTAAAATTTTATTAAAAATGTTTTAAAATTGATTGTACTGATTCCCATCGATAGATATTTTATTATTATTATTATTGCATTTTTATGTATTTTTATTAATTTTTTTTTTGTATTATTTACTTTTAATTAATTTTCCCATAGTTTTTATTTTTATTTTATTTTTTGTTAAGTAAACATCAAAAAAAAAAAAAAAAAAAAAATGCAATCACACATAAATTAAAAAAAAAAATAATTTATTGTAATAATTATATTATAACAATTGCCAACAATTAATGTAAAAATTTTGCTATAATTTGATTATATAAAATTGTGTAAGACATCAAAAAAAGAAAAAGAAATTTCGAAATTTGCTATAAATTAAGATCGACTTTAAAGCATAAATTTTTAATTACTCATGTATTAATTAACGAGGAATCATCTCGTAGAAAGTCAATTATCTGATAAAGAAACAAAATATAATAATAATAATAATAATAATAATAATAATAATAAAATGAATTAACGTTGACTAAATCATTAAAATCATAATTAATCATGTATTTCAATCATATGAAAATCATTTAATCAAAATTAAAAATTAAACGTTTACGAATATCGATTTTCAATGTCTTATATATATATTTATTCGTAGACTTTAGAAAATTCTCTTAATGATATTAGAAAAGCCTTAGCTTATTAGTATATATTAAGCACTTCTTAAATCATTAAACAATTGTAATTAAATAAAATTGTGAATGAAATGAATTGTCATTTGTTTTTGTTATGAAAGATTGTTATGTAAGATTAAACAAGATTAAGATTAGGATTATTAGATTGAAAATGTATTGTTGGGAAATATTTAATCTATATATATATATATAGATTTGTGAAAAGAAATTTAAATCAATTTTGATAATTGATAAATTGTTAAATTTAAAAACAAATTTGAATTTAATTTAATGTTTATTATTATTATTATTAATTATTTTTAATGTTTTTTTTTTTTTTTTTTGATTCGTCACACATTGTAAATGGTAAATGGTATTTAAATTTAAATTGCACGTGGTGTTTGGATGATTATTTTTAAAAAAATTTTTTTTTCTTTTTCAAATTTCTACTCATAATAATAATAATAATAATAATAATAATTGAAAGAAATTATTATCAATCACAGGGTTTAAGTGATAACGTATTAATTTGTTTTGAAATTAATTTTCTTTTTTTTTCCCAATTAAAAAAAAAAATTTGTTTAATTGATGAATTTAAAACGATTAAATTTCAAATTTAACAAATTATCAATAGATTGGGAGGTGGGGGTGGGGTGGGGTGGAGTGGGGGGAAAGGAAAAAAAGGAAAAAAGTAATTTTATTCGATATTTATTATTAATTACTTACGAATGGCACTAGAATGGCACTTATTATTAGAACGTGATTAAAATTGATTTTAGGTTTCAACACACAAAAAATTTAAATTGATAATTTAATTATAATTAATCAATAGAAAATTAAAATTTCACTTGTGGCATTTTTTTTTTTTTAGAAAAAGCTAAATAGGCCTAATTTTAATGCGTAAAATTAAATAATTAAAGTTAAAAAAAAAAAAAGGAAAATTGTTCATTCATTGATGTGCTTAAATGCTTTTGTTTTGTTTTTTTTTTTTATTAATTAAATAAATAAACATTAATATGACGTATCAAAAAAAAAAAAAATTATTAATTTTAATTTTAATTAATAATTATTATTTATACAATTGTAGGATTTTTTCTGCAAACGGGCTTCCAATATTTTAAAAAAAAGAATTAATTAATAAAATAATTTTTTTTTTGTTTTTGTTTTCTTTAAATGATTTTATGAGTTTTTAAATTGAAAGAAACAAAAATTTATAAATTTTTTTTTTTTTGCAATGGGAAAAAAGCGAAACTTTTTAAAATAATTTATAATTCTTTTTTTTTACATTATTTTCTGTAAGAAAAATATTTTATTTATATTTAAAATTTCAATTATTATTATTATTATTATTATTATTATTATTATTATTATTATTGTTATATTCACTATTAAAAGCGATAAGTTTTATGTAATGGTTACGGAATTTTTCAAGCATTTATTACAGGTTTCTACCTGACGATTCCCTTAAGGAAAAATGCTCGAATATTATTATTATTATTATTATTATTAATATAATTAGTTTTAGTGTCAGCACCAGAAAAGCATTTTACAAAACGATTTTTTGTCATTTTGGTGCAAAAAAAATTTATTTCACTTAGTACAAGTTTCGCATTCCATTTTTTTTTTTGTTATTTACAGCAAAAGCATTTAGAAAATAATTTTTTTTAAAAAAATGCACCGGTCGTTTTATTTGCCGAGTCGATGTTATATAAATATATATAAATATATAAATAAATAAATAAATAAATATTTAAATTGTTAAAAACA
>NW_002987824.1:201633-214632 GCF_000006295.1 Pediculus humanus corporis
TAGTTTGTGGTACCCCCTCCACCCACCCACCCCTCGTTAAATTTGATATAAGTTTTTTTTTTTTTTTAAATTTGATAGTTTTCAAATAATTATGATATTAAATTCCGACATTTTTATTTTTTTTTATTTTAATTTTTAATTAATGTCGAATTGACGAAATTTAATTTGATTTTGTTTATTAATTAATTAAGGAAATTAATTAAAAAAATATTAAAAATCAAATTTTTTAGGATTTTAGTGGGTGAAATGCAATAAATAATTAAAAAACGGGGGGGAGGAGGGGGAGTACCTGTAACATCAATCTTTACTTAATAAATTAAATGCCGGTTTCTGATCTTTGTTTTCATCATTATTATTATTTTTTGTTTATCGATTTATTAAAATGAATTTATTTTACATACGATTGGAACCTGGTAGTATTGAAAAGTATTATTATTATTATTATTATTATTATTATTTTATGAGAAAAATATATATTTTAAAAAAAAAAGTTAAAAGTTAAAAATAAATAATTATAAGTTGTTAAAAAAAAATATCAAAGCATTATTTGGAAAATTGTGGTATTATTAAAATAAAAAAAATGTAATTTAATTATTAGTCGTGTTTAATATGGCGTTTGATTTGCTTTTCCTGTAAATCCTTTATTATTATTATTATTATTATTATTATTATTATTGTCCAGATAAAAATGGAAAAATGGAAAAATATATAATAATAAGTTTTGCACGGTTAAATAATAGAAACGATTAATTATTCGGTGATGGGTGGATTTTTTTTTTTTTTTTTTTGCTTTTTTGCTTAATTGCTTATTAATTTTTTTTTTTTTTTAATAAATGGCGTCAAATATTAAATTTTGAAAATTTAGATTAGATGTAGAGTAAAAAAAAAAATTTATTAAAACGACACGAAAGTAGTTTTTTTTTTTTTTTAAATGGCATGATTTTTTTTAATTTTCTTTTTTTTGTTATTATTATTATTATTTTTTTTTTTTAGGCGTCCAGTTCCAAACCTTCCACCTAGAATTCCTGATCGATCGAATGCTGCTGGAAAATTACATTAGTAAATATTAAATTATTTATAATTATTGAAAAAAAAAATGGCTGACAATGTTTTTCAGGGTAAAAAAAAAAAAAAATGGCTTCATAATGTGAAATTGACAGATTTGGCGGTAAAAAAAAAAAAAAAAAAAAAGTAAATTTTGATGTTTTTCATTACTCGTACTCGTTTTAATTTCAAAAATGACGTCATTTTTAAAACGAGGATGTCTTTAAGTTTAAATTATAAAAAAAAAAAAAAAAATATTAGTTCCATTGTTGAACTAACTAACTAAACACGTATTTTATTTTTTAATTTTTTTTTGTGTACATATATATATTTTTTGTTTTTTTTTTTTTTATTTTTGCATGGCATGACAAGCAGTGCAGAATTATATAAAGTGCCAACTTAACCTAAGTAATTAATGTGGTTAAATAAGTATCCTGGTTTTACAGGTATTAAGTATTAGATAGTTTTTCTTTTTTTTTTTTTTTTTACAAATATTTTAGTATGGTTCAAATTTTTCCATTTAATTATTTATCATATGAATAATTTAACTTAATTTGCTTTTAAGGCTTTATTCAAAAAATTATTTTTTTTTATTAATGTTTGAACCATTCTAATTCATTTTTTACTTTTAACTCTCAAGTACAAATATAATAATAATAACAATGAGCAAATGGTGCTTTTAAATGAAAATAATAATAATAGGAAAATAACTTGAGACAATTAATAAATAAATTTATTATTTGTATTATTTTAATAATGTATCATATATTTTTCGATTTATTTAATCCTATTTATTTTCAATATAAATTCAACTTTGTCGTTATTATAACTCTGACTGTTTGATCGAATGATGTACAAATTGCTAAACCCAATTTATCTGGACTCCAATTAAATGATGATATAGGTTGAGTTGAAACTGTCATATTTTGAAGGAGGGTAAGATTTCCTACTACACCCACAGGTAAACCATCCCCATCCGGCCTAACCCTTTTTTCTGGGTAATTGTATTTCCAAAGGCAAAGAGATCCAGCTCCACCTGTTGTTATAAAAATTTCTCTATTTTGTGGCAAGTGTTTAACTGTCCAAACTGTTGATTTGTGAGCTTTTTCAGATAAAGAAGTAAAACCTTTTTTAGAATGTAATGTTTTTAATTCGAATAAATGAAATTTAGATTCTAATGTTGTCGCGACTAATTTGTTCATTGGAATATCTTTTCTGTCGAATTCAATTCCACAAACACCATTTTTCAAATTTGTTTCCCAGTGCAATTTCATATTTTTTAAATTAAACATTTTTAAATCACCATTATCATACCCGGCACACACAACTCTTTCTTCTGAATTATATGAGTTACCAAAACACACACACCAACAATCTCTTTTATTTTCTCCTTCTGCTGCTTCTATTACAGCTACTGGTTTATTCTTTTGCCTAGTGTCCCATACTTTTACACATCCATCTCTACCCCCCGTAACAATCTCTGGAGCACCGAATCCTATTGACATTCCACCGATTCCATCCATTGAATTGATAATATCTTTATGTGCCTGTACTGAATAAACTGGAATAGACATATCCTGTAAATCCCAAACTTGCATTCTACCTTCAAAATCACCGGTAGCTAAATGTCTTTCCCTTAGGGATGACGCCCCAAAAGTACCACATTTAAATGCTTTTGATTTTTCAACTTCTTTTATTAAATTTACTTCTCCTTTTGTTATTTCATAAACATGTATAGCTCCAGTTCCACGAGGTTGTGAACCTAAAACTACAAATTTTGCCGAACACGGAATCCAGAGCGCATCATAAATAGAAAAATTAGTAGATTTTTCCGCATGGCAAATTATTTGCGGTTTATCCATTTTATTAATTAAAAATAATAAAAATAAAAAATTATTAATATTTTTTTATTTTGTTTATGGCATTACCACAGCAACCCAATGCTACCAATATAATTTTATTAAAAAATTACAGTTGGCTCTTTGTTAAAGTAGTTAGAGGGAGAGTTTAAAAATTATTACAATTGATTTATTAATATTTTAATTAATATTTAAATATGAAGTTGGTTATTAAATACATTTTTTAAGTAAACTTATTAAAATTCTTATCTCAATTTCTCATAAAATCTGATATTTTGGGAAACAAGTAAATAATCCGAATAAAAGGGGCCACAAGAAAAATCAATAAAATTTCAGAAGGATTGATATGAAAAAAGTAAGTTTTACAATTTTATGCTTTTTGAAATTTAATTTTTAATGGAATGTATAAAAATTTTATATAATATGACATAATTATTTTAAAGAAATTTGTTATTAAGAAAACCGAATTAAATGAAAAATCCACTGAAGTTATTTATAATCTTACAATTGATTTTACAGTAATTTGTTTAGAATTTTTGTTAATCTATTTTTAATTTTTGTATTTTTTAATTTTTTTTTTTTTATGCTTTATTAAAAGTATAAAGCTGAATTTGTTTTTTCCTAGGAAATACAATTATGGATAAGTTTCATATTGTATCCATTACTTACTCATGCTGCCTATGTAGATAAAACGCCTAATGTTTTACACATTGGTGGAATATTTCCCATTGAAGGGAAAGGAGGTTGGCAGGGAGGACAAGCCTGCAAACCTGCTGCAAGTTTAGCTTTAAATGATGTGAACAAAAGAAAAGATCTACTTCCTGGGTTTACACTCCAACTTCATTGGAATGACAGTGAGGTAATCAAAAGGTTTTTCAAAATGTTAAAATTTCATCTGTTAGTCTGTATGGTAGTATATTTTGAGCACTGAAATTGATATATATATATATATGGTATTTACTACTAATATTTTGTTAATTAAAAGAAAATTTTATTAATATTTTTTTTCTCTTTCAATTTTTAGTGTGAACCCGGGTTAGGAGCATCAGTAATGTATGATCTTTTATACAATCAACCTCAAAAGCTTATGTTGTTGGCTGGTTGTAGTACTGTTTGTACAACAGTAGCAGAAGCAGCTAAAATGTGGAATCTGGTAGTAATGTGCTACGGTGCCAGTTCCCCCGCTCTGTCGGATCGAAATCGTTTTCCGACAATGTTTAGAACGCATCCTTCTGCCACGGTGCACAATCCTACGCGTATAAAACTAATGGAAAAATTTGGATGGTCCAGAGTAGCCATATTACAACAAGCTGAAGAAGTATTCACATCTGTAAGGGTTTTTAAATTAAACATTTTTTAAAATATTTTTCCAAAATGGATGTTTTTCTTTAAAAATTTACAAAATTATTCAATTTCTTAGACTGTTGAAGATCTGGAATCGAGATGTAAAGAAACAAATATCGAAATAGTTACCAGACAAAGTTTTCTCACTGATCCTACGGATGCTGTTAGAAATTTACGGAGACAAGATGCAAGAATTATTATTGGGTTGTTTTACGTTGTTGCTGCTCGTCGCGTTTTGTGCGAAATGTACAAACAACAACTTTACGGCAAATCATACGTGTGGTTTTTCATCGGTTAGATTTTTATTTTAATCTCTTATTTTTAAATTTATTGAAGAAAAAAAAATTAATCTGCTTGTCTTATTGCGTTAGGCTGGTACGAAGACAATTGGTTTGAAGTCAATTTGCAAAAAGAGGGAATCGAATGTACGGCAGAAGAAATGAAACTTGCTGCCGAAGGTCATTTAACAACAGAAGCCCTTATGTGGAATCAAAACAATCAAACAACAATATCCGGAAAGGTTAATATTTTCATTTATTTGGATAATAAAAAAAAAAAAAACAAATTTGAATTAAATTTTTTTTCTTTCATTTTTCATGTTGTTTAGACGTCAGAAGATTTCAGGAAAGAATTAAATGAAGTTCTTCGACAAAGTGGTTACGATATAGATAATAAAAGGTATCCAGAAGGCTATCAGGAAGCTCCTTTGGCTTACGATGCTGTTTGGTCTGTGGCTTTAGGTAAAAACCATCAAATTTAATTTGTATAATAATTATTATGATTTATAGGCTAAGTTAAGTTTTTATTTTTAGCTTTTAATAAAACAATGGCCGCGTTGAAAAAAAAAGGAAAGAGTTTAAAAGATTTTACATATACTAACAAAGACATAGCTGATGAAATATACTCAGCAATTAATAGTACGCAATTTGTAGGAGTATCGGTAAGTTATTTTTTAATTTAGAATCCTACTATTTTTTAAATGAATTTTAATTTTAATTCAAGAAATAATTTTACCTTATAGGGAGTAGTAGCTTTTAGTTCTCAAGGTGATAGAATCGCTCTTACTCAAATAGAACAAATGATAAATGGAAGTTATGTGAAACTTGGCTACTACAATACAGAAGCAGACAACCTTACATGGTTTAATAGAGAAAAATGGAACGGTATGCATTTATTTCAAACCTTGTGAAAATTATCGTCATTTTGAGGAAACATTAATAAAGCCTTTCGGTATTTTCAGGAAATAAAATTCCGCAAGATCGAACTGTTGTCAGACGAGTTCTCAGAACTTTGTCATTTCCTCTTTTTATTTGCATGTGGACCATATCAAGTATTGGAATTCTTGTTGCTATTGCTTTAATTTTTTTTAATACTTGGTACAGGCATAGAAGGTAAATTAAAAAAAAAAAAAAAACAATTTCTTGTTTTTTTTTCTTAAAAGTTTCTTAAAATCAAATACATAAGAGGAATTTTATATTTTTATCAATTTAAGGGTTATCCAACACTCACATCCTATTTGCAACACTATTATATTATCAGGGTGTATTATTTCACTCTGGAGTGTTTTTCTTTTGGGATTAGATGGTCAATTTATACCAGCAAATGTTTATCCTCAAATTTGCCAGACAAGAGTTTGGCTTCTTTCCATCGGGTTCACTCTAGGTTATGGCGCAATGTTTAGTAAAGTTTGGAGAGTCCATAGATTTACAACGAAAGCAAAAGCAGATCCTAAGGTATTAGACATTTTTTTATCCTTTTGTGCATATTTTCAATATTTGAATTACATGTTAAAATAATATTATTTTCTAGAAGAAAGTTGAACCTTGGAAATTGTATTCAATGGTTTGTGGATTGTTGGTTGTAGATTTTATCATTTTGCTTGTTTGGCAAATATATGATCCATTACAACGACGAATCGAAATATTTTCTTTAGAAGAGCCTTTAAATACATTTGATGATATTAAAATAAGACCTGAATTAGAACATTGCGAAAGCGAACATAATAACGTTTGGATGGGTAAAATATATATTTTTTTTCACTAAAAAAAATTGTTACACTTGAAAATTTGAGTTAAATTCAAGTCTAAATTACTTTATTAAAAAAAAAAAAAAATTTCTTTTAGGTATTATTTACGGATATAAAGGTTTAGTTTTGCTTTTCGGTCTTTTCTTGGCTTACGAAACAAGGAGTATTAAAGTAAAACAAATAAATGATTCAAGATACGTGGGAATGTCAATTTATAACGTTGTTGTTTTTTGTCTTATCACTGCTCCTGTATGCATGGTCATAGCCTCGCAACAAGATGCCAGTTTTGCATTTGTTTCTTTATCAATTATTTTCTGTTGTTTTCTTTCGATGGCTTTAATATTTACTCCAAAGGTAATAATTTATTTTATTTTATTTTTTTAAGTATTTAATTTGCCTTTAAATGATTTTAAAATTTTTTTAAGGTGATTGAAATCATTCGACACCCACGAGATAAAGCCGAATCTAAATACAATCCAGATATTAAACTTGCCAAAGAAGACGAAGAAAAATATGAAAAATTATTGGCAGAAAATGATGAATTAATTAAATTAATTCGAGCGGTAAGTTAAAAGTTTTTAACCTATTGTTTGTACTTTACATTAAGACAACTAATAAAAATAAAAAAAATTTTTTTCTTATCACAGAAGCAAGAAAAAATTAAATTATTAAAACAACGACTTGTTGAAAAGGAATCTCAAGGGGATTACGTTTACGGAGATCCTAATTCAGAGGATCCTTTAACAGGTTTGCTATCGAAAGACACTTTAATCGTTCCGGATTTTATCACTGGGGAAGGAACTTCTGATTCCGCTTTTGGAGCTGGGCTTTCCTGTCAAACACGAAGTTCCAGGGCTAGCGCTTCCGATTTTGAATTTTCTGAATCGTACCTTTAAAAAAAAAAAAAATTTCAAGACCAAAAAAAAAAATTTTTTTTTTTTTTTTTTCATATACAATGTGAAAACATTTACTATTTAAAAAATTTCCTGGATGTACGAAAAGTTTTTTTCACAAGCAGTATTTTTTTTTTTTTAATAACAAAATTGTCGTCAATATTTTTTTTTTTTTTGCGCTATATTAAACTATAACTTGATCAAAAATATTAATTTATTCGGTTAAGTGGCCTTTAAAGTATAGTAAAATTACAGTTGAATTTTCTTGCACCTTTTTTTTTTTTTTTTAGTTAATAGTCTATTAAAAACAAAAATGATTTTAATAGTTACCTTTTTAAATAGATTTTAAATAACAAAAAAAAATTAGAATTTACTAACGCCTCTGATTATTTACATAAATTGGAAGATTTTTAAAGGAAATTGAAAATTGTTTATTTTTTTATATTTAAAGATTAAATCGATAACTATTCTTTCAGAATACCTTAAAAATAATTTTTTTTTTTTTGGAAAACAAAAAATTTACAAGGTTGATACAGGATTTGTGCTTGTTTTTCAAGTATTCAAGACTGGAAAAAAAAAATATCGAGCTTATCATTGCTTGAGGACCATTAAAGAAAAAATTAACATACATATCTTATTAAAAATATATATTCCGATATTAATAATTTATTAATTTTTGTAACTTTCACATAAATTTTTTTTTTTTTTTTTTTTTTTTTACAATTACAATTTTTATAAGCGAGCTCTGGACTTTTGATATGAAGCTCAGGTTTATTAATTTAATTTACCAGACGATAAAATCCGACATTAGATTTTTATTATTTAGCTTATTATTATTATTATTATTTTTAGTTGATTTTAATGTGCACGTTAATAAATAATGCAAGTTAAAATTTTTGCATGGATCTTTTTATTATTTGTGTTTTTATTGCTATGCAAATTTTTATTTTTTTTTTATTTTTTTTACTTACATCCAGGAAGTTTTTTTGTTTTTGTTTTTTTTTTTTAAATAAATTTTTGCCATTATTGAAACGAGCATTTATTTTTTATTTGATGAATTATTAAAGTATAAAAATATTAAGTCTGAATGTATTGTTATATTTATATATATATAATTTATTTGTAAATCTATGGCACAAATTGTATTTTTAAAAAATTTATAAAAAGTAAAAAAAAAAAAAAAAATAGTTTAAGTGTAATCATATACAAAATTTTTAAACAATTATTCGGCTATACATTGTAAAGATAATAAATAGAATTTTAAATTTATATATAATGAAAAAGGATTTTTTTTTTAAATTATAAAAATAAATGTGCAAAATGGCCGTTAAGAATTTAATTTAATTTAAATCATAGTTAATTTTGTTATAATTTATTGTTTTTTTGTTTGTAGTAAAATTATTGTATTTTTAACAAAAAAAAAGAAAAAAAAATCATGTGTAATTTGTTGATTTTATCTGTAGGTTAATGTAATTTTAAACTATATTCATTTTTTACATAAGTTTTAGTATTACTTTTATTGTTTGGCACAAAAAAACAAAAAAAAATTTAATGAAAACATTTTTAGTTACAGATAAACCACAGGGGACACTTTCGGTTCCTGAAGTAACACGTAAAATTTCATTTAATTGTTAATAATTTACAAAAATATTTTTGAAAAAAATTAGAATTATGCCCCCTACAAAATCAATGGTTCGTCGCTTACGTAGTTGAAGTAATTAAGAAGAAAATTAGTTATTTTTTTTTATTATTAAAAATTAAGTTTTTGTTTTGTTTGTGATATCGGTATTGTTTTTAAATCGTACAAAAATTGTGTGTCATCAGTAAATTTTTGATTTCAATTATTGTGTTTTATAATAAGAAAAACAATATTTTGTTCTTCCAAATGACAATTTTTATCTCAACAGATAATGAAGTTTATAATAGATTGAAAAAAGCTCATTATAAATATTATCAAATATCCTAATTCAAATTAATGTTAACGATTTAAAAATAAATTTAAGGAAATTTAAATTTTTTTTTTTTTTTTTTCATTTTATTGTTTATATAGTTGTGTCCTTGAAAATTTTTTATTTACAAAAATATTTTAACTATATTAATATAAGCGTTTCAAAAAGGGCGGAATTTGTCATTTTTGCCGTGGCATTAGCAGAGAATAAATTAAGCAATAAACGCCTAAAAAGTTTTGCAATAATTATTGTAAGTGAATGTAAATTTTTTTTTTCAAAATTATGGATGATGATGATTTTGATTTTACTCCTTCTTCGAATACAAGGTAATTTAACGACTTATTAATGGCTTATTTAAAAAGGTAATTTATAAACACAACGGTTAAAATTTATTATAACAAATAATTTTTTTTTTTCAGTTCAAATTTAGCTTCATTATTCGGGTTTATAAAAAAACCTTTACCTGGAAATTCAAATTTAACTTACACAGCTCCGAAACCCCCTAAAAAAGAAAATACTTCATCGAAAAATCAACAACAAAAGGAAGAAAATACGAATAAATCAACTGTAATTTTTTATAAGCCTGTGCAAGCATACAAATAGTAAGATACAAAGTGTCATTTATCAATGATTATCAATTTTTTGCTTTCTTAGTTATGATTCATAATTTCAGTTTAAGTAAATTCAACTTTTTTAATTGTGAGAGTATAATTATAAATTTTTTTTCATCAGTGAGAATAAAGTTTACATCCATCAAGGATTAACTGGAATTGTTATAACCAGAAATCACATGTCACATAATTATGATATAATACTTTATAAACCTTCTAAGGAAACATTAGTTACAATAGGAATCACCAAATTTTTCACTTTAACTGTATCTGCCAATAATTATGTTTCGTTTTATGACAGTAACAATCAAAATTGGTCAATCATGTTTCAATCATCTAACGATTTAGAGGAATTTTTAGAAAAGGTACTATTAACAAAAATTTCTCTAAAGTTTCAAGCATAAGGAAAAACAAATAACATTGACTGCTACAATTTTTTTAAAAATTAATTTTGTGATTTGAATTATTTAATTGAAATTTTTTTTTTTTTTTTAGATATCTGTTTGTAAATTTTTCTGTAATCCCAACTCGTCTGGAAACATTGTCATACAAGATTTAACACCTCCATCTGGTTCTCAGTCCTTTACGAATAGTTTTGTAGATGTTACTTATAGTACTTTTTCTTTAGATGAACAATCTGTAATTGCTATAAAAGATAATATTAAAGAAAAAATTCACTTATCAGATAGTAGTTCCTTGGCCAAAGGTTTAGCTGGATGTTCAGAAAACAGTAAAAGAGTTGTGATTTTACCTAATTTATTATGTGTAAGTTTTTTTTTTTTTTTTTTTTCAACTCATTTTTTTACATTTTAAAAATTCTATTGAAAATGAATTTTATTTAGGATTCTTCTTTTACAAATCAAAATGTTGGTAAACATTTATTATTAAAAATAAATATTGGAAAAATTGTATCTGAACTTCAAAATACTTTAATAAATTCTAAATCAGTGGAAGAGGAAGTAGAAAGTCCAAATGAGTCAAGGTAAAAATAAAAATTATTTCAAAATTTTTTGTTTTTTAAAAGTCAATAAAAAATGTTAAATTTAAGTTAACATTTTATTTTAAAAAAATATTGATATGAATTAAATGAAAATTTTAATTTGTTAGTTCTGAAGATCTTAGTAACAAAGCGAAAGCACAATCAATAAGGGAGGCTTTAGCAACGACGAAATCTCAAAAAGCTAATTTAATATCAAGAATGGCAAGGATGGGACAAGCTACTTTACCATTAAAAACATCAACTGGTCCAAGTGATTCAGAAGTAAGTTTGTTATCATATTTATAGAAAATGCATATTTGAAAATTCAAAACATTTTAATTGTATGCATTTTTCTTTGGGATTTGCATTTAATTAAATTGTTATAATTATTTTCGAAGGAAGAAATTCCAGTGACAGCAACAGTCAAATCAAAAAGTCCTAGAAACAAACTGTCAAATTCGAATGTTTCTCATCATCATCATTACTATCAAGAAAATACCGAAGGAGTAAAACAACTTTCAATTTATCAAAACGAATTTCCTTTACAACATTCCAAGGTAAGTAATTTTCTTTTATCGTAATACTATTAAATTCAAAAGTTAAAATCATTTTAAAAATGAAGTAATATTATTATATATGTATTTATTTATTTTTACAAAATTAAATATTACATTTTAAAGAGATGGTAAATAATCAAATTATTTTAATATGATTTTTAGAAAAGTAGCGTATCTCAACAATTGACTCCTGTCTTTCAAAGCCCCGTTTTATCTCCTACAGGAGACCCGAGTTTTTCGGTTTATTTGTCAGAATCGAGAATACAAGCAACAGAGCTTAGAATGGGCATATCAAAAATATCTGAGAAAGTGGATCAAGTTTTAAATAAGGTAAATAAAAAATGATTAAAATAAAATTGAGATACCTATAATAATAATAAATATTAATTTTTTAGATTCAAAATTTACAATTGCCAAATACTAGTGTTCAATTACAACCTTCGTCTTTCGTCGACTCACACGGATTATTGACAAGCATACAAAATTTAGTTACGAAGAATGAAAGTTTGGAAGCCAAAGTCGAAGAACAAAAAAACAAACTCGAGTTGCAAAACGATAAAATTTTCCATCTTTTAGAATTAAATCAAACGTATGAGAAAGCATTCCTAGAAACTAGATTGAATAATAAAAGGCAATATTTTGACTAGCATTAGGATAAATTTTCAGGTGTTTGGAAAAAAATTCATTCACATTTGAAAAGCAGTCAGAAACGGAATCGAAATTAAGACAAGAAATGGAATCCGTTTTAAAAAAAGAATTGATTCTGGAAGAAGATAATAAAAAATCAACGGAAAAAATTAAAATTTTGGAGCGTCAATTGCAAAATTCGGAAGAAATCAAAAAAAAACTGGAAGAAACATCCGCGGAACTTGTAAATCAATTAAACAAGTTAAAGAAGGAGGTTGAAGACAAGAAGAGTGCAAAATTAGACAGAGAAAATTATGATGAAACAATGGCAAAGGCATCGGAAATTGTGACAAAATTAAAAGAAAAATTAAAGGAAGCCGTGAGGGAAAAGGAAGAATTAAAAACTGTGATTCGAACTCAAAGTGAAAACATTGAAACCTTTGAAAACAAAATTTTAGATTTAACTACCAATAATATAGAATACGAAAAAATTGTAAAAGATTTAAACAGTAGGATTTTAGCGGATGAATCGGAGCTTAAAGAAAAATTATCGAGTTATAAAAAATCGCAAGAAAAATTAGAAGACGAAAAAAAATTTTTCATTACGAAATACGAGGTCAAAATAATTTTTTATTTAATTCGACTCGAAATAGAGTTTTTTCTTTTATTTTTTAAAATAAAAATTATTAAAATTTTTTTTTTAGAAAGAAAAAGAAAATTTGAAATCCGAATGGAAGAATGCAATATCGCAATCTATTTTAAAATTATCGGAAAATTTTAACGAAAATGAAAAGTATACGAAAAAAGAAATCATGTTTTTTGTTTCAAAATGTTTCGATGTAAGTTTTTTGCCGTTGAGCATAAAAATTTTAATAATTTAATTTTTAAAAAAAAATTTAATGGATAATTATGCGTTAATTAACCGATTTAAATTTCAGAATGTTAACACGAATAAAAACGAATTAGAAATAAAAGAAAATAAGGGAATTTTAGACGATAAAAAATTTGAAAAAGTTTTTGAATCGGATGATATGCATTCTAATTCGAAAAAGGCCTCGGAACCTACGATTTCGAATACTTTAAACGCAGAAGTTAAAAAAACTTTAGAAA
>NW_002987824.1:215005-232341 GCF_000006295.1 Pediculus humanus corporis
AATAATATGTAAAAAAAAAAAGAAAAAGAAAGGATAGAAAATAAATAATTAAATTTAAATTTCGTTTATATTAACAATTTAAAAAAAAAAAAAATTAGTGATTTTTTTTTAAATAAAAAAAGTTAAAAACTTTTCTTTAAAAAGTTAAATTACCGGGGTAAATAAATTGTCATCAGGTGTTTTTTTTTCCTTTTATTAAATATTTATTTATTTTTTTTAACTTTAAAAGTATTATTATTTTAAATAAAATAGAAAGAAAATATTTCATTTGTATTTTAGTCATGGATTATTTAATATTTCAGAAAAAACTTAATACGATATTTGGAATGCCACTTTACAGATACCATCCAAAATGTTTTGGTAAATACGGAAGAGATTTTATGGCAGGATATCAATATTTTACGGAAATTATTTTGGTGAGAAATATATATATATATTACAAAAAATTAATATTAATTAATATATAATATAAAATTTGAATTTTTACAGATAGTCGTGACGTTTTGGCAATATGGAGCCGTACCTTATTTAGTAAATGATATGAACGTACTTTGTGGAAGTCTTTCATCGGTAACTCATTGCACTCAACATATTTTAAAAATTTTATTAATAAACGTAGAAAAAAAAAAACTCATTCATCATCTCGTCGAAACGAATAAAATACAAAGGAAAATAAATGAAATGAAAAAAAAAATTCAAAAAAGAAATGTTAGTGATTTTAACGAATATCACAATAAACATTCTAGGTATGAATTAACGTATATGACTCACGATAAAAAAATTTTTTGAACTGTTTTATAAGGTAAATAAAAATATTGTATTATTTCTAAAAAAATTTTTTTTTTTTAGGGGAGTCAAAATAATTGCCATGATTCAATTACTCGTCAACGCATCTTCAACATCGGCATTTTTTTTGCCATTTATTTACAATTCCATCGTTAATTATAATAACGTACATGAACAATTTACTCCGATCGTCATACGATTGGGTATAAATTTTAATTTCACGCCCCTCTTTCAAATCATCATCATAATATTGACATTTAGTTTTTTCGTTGTCAATTTAAAAGGCATCGTCGTAGATAATTTTATATTAAGCATAATTGTTTTGCACAAATCTCAACTTCACTATCATAATTTATTATTGAAAGAAATTAAAATTTATTTGGATAACAACAACGATGATGATGATGATGATGATATTATTAAATCCTGGATTAAACAACATCAAATTCTATTAAGGTATTTAAATATTCATTCGATACAAACGGATCAATTAAAATTTTTATTAAAGTAATTGTAGATATTATTATTATTATTAAAAATGTATTAAATTTTGCAGGTTGTATGAAAATTTAAAAAATATGATATCAGTTTTTTTATTTTTTGAATTAGCATATATTCTTATTCATACTTGCATACCAGCTTTC
The DNA here is from genome assembly GCF_000006295.1 of Pediculus humanus corporis. NCBI lineage: Eukaryota > Metazoa > Arthropoda > Insecta > Psocodea > Pediculidae > Pediculus > Pediculus humanus. The sequence goes on from NW_002987824.1 coordinate 216,436, forward strand.
GTAATAACTTCGGTGAGTCAACAACAAACAAACATTTTTTTTTTTTTTGTTGTTAATAACGATGAATGATTGTTTTTAAAAATGAATTTCAGACTTTTTCGTGGACTCTCCCGCAGAAAATTGGTGTTTTTTTCGTAGTAGGAGGTTCGTCTCTCACTTTTTTTTTAATGTCATACATTGGAGAATCGTTTTCGATCGAGGTTCGTTTTTTTAACAATTTATCATTATTTTCAGTTTTTATTGTTTTTTTTATCGAATTTTTTTTTTTTTTTATTTGTTTCAGTGGCAAAAATCTGGAAATGTTTTATTCGATACTCATTTAATGAAAAACAATGATAAAAAATTTATGTACATAATGATTCGACAAAGGCTTCAAAAACCATTTTCTTTTTCAGCATTAAAAATATTTCCATTAAATTGTGCTACATTTATTACGGTATCATTATCATTAGTCACTAAAAAAAAAAATTTTTTTCTTTTTAAACTTTTTATTTATTTTTATTTTTTTTTATATTTTCAGATATTTAAATTAATTGGTTCTTATTACATGACTTTGAGTCAAATTCAAAAAATGAAATTTAATTCGTAATTTAAAGTCAAAAAAATTTTTATGTAGAAATAAAAATAAAAAATAAAAAGGCTTTAAATAATAGTAGTAAAAAATAATTTTTAATAATATATATATATATATATATAAATAATATTAATATTAAATTACGATAAAATAATATTTCTACTCATTTTTCATTTACAAAAAAAATAATAAAATTATTATTATTGATAATAATTAGTATAAACACATTAATGGTGAGCAATTTTTTTATTTTTTTTTTGAGGTTTTTTTTATTGCTGACAAAAAATTTTGTTTAAAAAGTACGGATTACTCTTTGATTATTGCCTCATTTTTAAAAAAGGCACTCGTGTGCTTAAAAAAAAATTGTTGTTAAAAAATTTTGTCCGTAAATTATTAGGTTCTCGTTCGTGATTGTGCCTTTTGTATTACTAAAGTTTAAACTTGTGGAAAACTAGGTTGAGTTGCGATACCGCATTGATTGTCTGCGTTTCTTGCCATTTTTATGTAACCATTTTCACCCCATGAATCACCCCATGAATTTTTCACCAACCAATAATCTTGTTGAGTTTCCTCATCCGTTCCGTAGCCCACGACAAGGACTCCGTGATCTAAACTTTCAGGTTCGTTTTTACAATTAGGTTCGAAGTAAACGCCGCTTGAATAAAGTTGAAATGATTCTTGACTGGCATCTATGGCAACGGAAACGGGTCCAACAGTTGCGACGGCACTTTTTAAAGCATCTTCATCTCCTAAAGGAACGTCGGTATAACCCGTGTCGATGGCTCCCGAATTTTCAGGTTCGTATCTGTAATAAAATAATAAAATTGAAATGAAATAAATCCTTTATTTAAATTTTTTTTTTTTTCTTGTTTCAGGTCGTGATTTGTAGTGTTCAGGTTGTAGTTGGTTACCTGCACACGTCGTTATTGCCTTCGTATGGATAAGATCTTTCCGTATCGATACCACCATTTATGCGTACGTATTGAAAAGCTTGATCCATTAAACCACCATTACAACCATTGTTTCCTTCTTCGGTTGAACAATCAATTAAGTTTTGTTCGCTCAATGATACTAATACTTTTGTCTTTCTAAAATGTAATCCTTCCAATGCTCCCGTCTGTTAATAATAATAATAATAATATAGATTTACGATGTCGACAAAAAAAAAAAAAATTTCCATAACGTATAAGTTATCTCATAATAATCATAAACTTTGAACTTTGTGACAATTTATTTGTTTTTCAGCAAAATAAAAAAAATAACGTCGATACACTTGAAATTAAATGACCCGAAAAAATTCAAATAAAAAAAAAGAAAATAAAAAGAAAATCAAGTTTAGTTTAATTAGTGAAAAAAATTTTTTTTTTTTTTTTTTATTTAGGAGAGAGAGAGAGAGAGAGAGAGAAGGATAAATTCTTATAAGAAATTGAAGAAAAAAATTTTCTGTTTTTGTTTTTGTTTTGCTTATTTAAATTTCATTTATGTACGACGATTAACCTGTTCGACCTTAAGAATCTTATTTACCTTCAGGCTTGTTTTTCGATAATAAAGAAAAAAAAAAAGTTGTTTGAGCGGTTATAAAAAAATTTAAATGATTTTCTTGCCAATGAGTAACAGATTAAAAAGTTATTTTTAAAAAATAGTTTTTTTTTCTTTTTTTTTTATAAGAAAAATTTTTTAAAATGTCTAAAAAGCCTGTTTTTCTAACTCATTTGTTTTATTTTGGATGAGAAACAAATAAAATATTGCTGAATAAGCTAAATCAAACTAGATCAATTAAATAAAAATGCCTAATTTTAAAGTGTAAATCCTAGATATATCAACATGACATCATTTTTTTTTTTGTTATTTTGTTTTTTTTTTTATGTGTGATTCATATTTTTTTTTTTTTTTTGTTTTTTTTACAGGACTTTACACATGGACTAAATATCAATTCATTGATAAAAAAAACTCATTTTTCATAATGGTAGAAATACTCGAATGAAAATTCAATAAATTAAAAGGAAAATTAAATTTAAAAAAAATATCTTATTTGAAAATGATTATGTGATTTTTGTTTTACTTACTGCACTAAATGCCCAACATGACCCACAATGACCTTGGTCTTTGACAGGAGTAACAGCTCCTAATTTAACCCAATCAACATGTTTTGGCAATTTAACATTGGCAGGTGGAATGAAAAAGGAACCTTTAAGGTGAGTTTTACCATTGTTTGATCTTAGATGAGGTGGAATAATACTTTTGTTGAATCCATTAAAAGTGTTTATGAATTCATGATGAAGCTGAAAATCACACATAATTATCATCAAGTATTTTCTTTTTTTAACAAATTATTTATAAAAATAATATGTAATTGTGACTTACCATATCAGAATATTTGTTCAATCCTAATTTATAACCGACTTCACCTCTTTGGTATTTGGTGTTGTGTTTTGTAATCTTTTGTTTATTGTCCATAAAAATTTTCATTCTGAATTTTTCTTCAACATCATTGTTGTAATTTTTTTTATGTTCAGCCTTTTAAGAAAAAAAAAAGGAATAACGGTCGTTATAAATATCAATAATTTTTTTGTTGTGTGTGAAAGTGCAATAATAAAATTATAGAGAAATATTTACCTTGAAAAGCTGCCATTCTTCCATGACAAGATCGTAAAATGACACAGCATTTATGGAAAGTACGGTGAGAGCAATAAAAAATAGAATTTTCATTTTGAAACTAGAAAAATTAAACAGTTAAAAAAAAAACTAGGGTTCATTAACGATGCAAATTATAAAAACAAATAATTAAATACAAGACAAAAGAAATATAAATTACAAAAAAGCACGTATCGAAATGAAAATGGATTAGTAATTATTTGAATATAAATTCAACGATTAAAACAAAAGACTTACGTTAAGAGAATTAGAGACGGTTTATTGTTAAAAATTATAAATTTAGTAAAGTGCGCGTAATATCTCAAATCAATCTGAACTTTCACAAAGAACTTAAATATATTAATTTTTATAAATTACTACGCATGCGCGTTAATTTCAAATAATGATTTTGAAAATTACAGCGACATTAATCGTTACGAACGGTTAATTTCCTGTAAATTCGAATTACTTCCTGTCTGACTTAATGATTTTTTTTTTTTTTTTTTTTACATCAAAATTAGCGCACAAAATACGTAAATAACTGCATATTCATATATATGGCGATCATTTATTCGTAAAAAATGTTTTTTAAAACATTTTATTTTTATTTCATAAAATTATTTTTGAATTTTTTCGAATCTGGTACTTGAATTTAATATTGTTTAATTGAAGAAAGGTAAAATAACCATTATGAATCCTTTCTTCAAGGAATATTTTCTACAAGCCGATGTCCTGTGCCTCACAAATTTTAAAAATTACATTATTGCAGGTGTTTTATTTAGGTTTATCTTGATAAAGGTATTTGTATTCATTTTTAAACGACACTTACTAAATTTGAAGTTTTTAGGCATTGGTGGGACATTGTTCATTTATCAACCTCAGGGATTAAAATTTACCCAAACGATTTTTTTGGATGAAAGAATTCACAATTTGTATATTAAAAATGATTATTTAATAATAAAAGGAGGAAAACGATTAGCTTTAGTCGAATGGGAAAAATCTGAAAACAAAGTAAGTTGCATTTCTCAGATACAATGTTCAGATTGGATTGAAGATGTTGTTTTGCTTAAAAATAATTTAATTGGTCTAGTAACTGCTCATAATTCATTCGAAACTTGGAACTTAATTCAAAAAGAAAAGAAAAATATTTTCCACTTCAGTGAAAGATGTATTTTGTATCCTTTTAAATGAAAATTTTTAACTTTTAAAAAATCATGTTAAAAAAAAAATTTTAAGACTAAATCATCATTAAATTTTTAAATATAATTTTTTTAATTAGAATTCTTAGATATAGTTGCAAAATAGTTAAATGTTCTTTAAGCGAAGCCATTATTTTTGCTGGAACTGTATTCGGAGAAATTTTAATATGGTCTCCATTTTTAAATGAAGACAAAAACTTATTACATAGATTGAAAGGACACAATGTAAGTTTTCTATTTAGTATTTCAAAGTAAAACTTTTCTTTGCACATTAAATATTAATTGTACTTTATACATTAGGGTGCTGTATTTTCAATAGAAGTTAACATTTCAAAAAAAATTTTGGCCACAACATCAGATGATAGAAGTTTAAGAATATGGACCATTAATACACAAGATTCGCTGAGTTGTTTGAACCAATGGAAGAATATTAAAATTGAAATTCTTCATGTATTATATTGTCATACAGCCAGAGTATGGAGAAGTTTAATTATAGATGAATTTTTTATATCTGCTGGGGAAGATTCTCAATTAATTATTTGGAGAAAAGATGGAACTTTATTAAAATCTTTATCTTTACATCAAGATGGTGGAATTCGAGGTTTACACTTTTTAAATAGCTCAAATTTAATTGCGACAGGGGGAGAAGATGGAGGGATTAATACAGTCAGTTGGCACTATTTGATTTCTGAATCTAACTTGTACCATCCGAAAAAAATAATTAAACCAGACAAGAATTTTTCAAACAGAGTTTGCTTTATTAAAAATGGATTTGTTTTTACAACTAGCGGTTGTTGCACTATAATATACGATAATGACAATCAAACAGATTTTGTATATAAAAATGAAAATTTTGCATATTACTGTTTATTAGAAGTTTCATATGAGGGAAACTACATTGTATTAGGTTCCATTAAAGGACACATGGTTGTTATTGATTTGGAAACTCAAAGTGATATTATTGATAAAAAATACTTTAATGGTAGAATATACTCTATTCACTGTATTGAAAATCATATTCTCGCTTGTGGACCAGATGGAAAACTAGTTCTTTGGAAATATGTAAATAAATCTTTAATTTCTGTGAAAGAATTACTGCTTCCTGCTTGCAAAGAAAGATGGACTACTTGTGCTTTACTTCTCGACCAGAATTTAGTAATTGGTGACAGAATGGGCAACATTAATGTATATAACTTACAAGGTGACTGCAATCCAATCTTTTGCTTTAAAAAAATTCATAGTTACTTAGGTGTTACAGATATGATGATTGAAGGGAAAACTGTATTTAGTATTGGAAGAGATGGTGTGCTTAAATCTTTTAGCAGCAACTTTGTTCACCTAAGCACTAATAAACTTCCCATTGAATGGCCTTGGAAGATGATTAAATACAAGAACGATAAGTTAATTTTAGGTTTTCAAGGAGTGAATTTTGTTGTATGGAGTTACAACTACAGAGAAATTATAGCTAGCTTAGATTGCAGTGGTGGCCACAGGTCTTGTCACTTCAAATTAAATAATGACACTTTAAAATTTATATACATAAAAGAAAACAAAATTTTTGAAAAGGATTTAATTTTGAATGCAATAAAAAGATTGAGAAGTGGTTTTCATAGTAAAAATATAAATACATTAAAAATATTGGATACCGATCAAAAAATAATCGTAAGTGGAAGCGAAGACACAACAATGCGAATCAGTTTAATTTTTGGCCAAGAATTAAAAGTTCTCAAAGTGTTCAAAACTCACGTATCGAGCATTAGAGCCATAGAAGAAAGTTTATACGACGTAAATAATTTTATAATTTTTTCGGCTGGAGGAAAGGGACAAATTATTATTTGGAAATTCGACATCAAATCATTGGAATGCGAACAGATAATTAATCATAAATTGGAGGAAAGAGACAGGCACTGGAAGAATTCTGAACCCGTTGCTGAACCCGACACCCGATTCATGTGCATTAACGTATTAAAGACCAAAGACGAATATTTGATTGCTGCAGGATGTTCTGATTGTCAAATAAGAATTTTTTCATTCAAAAAAGAATTAACTTTATTGTGTTCGGTCAATTGTTCTTATTGCATTTTAAAAATCACAATATTAAAAGTTTTATCCAAACTCTACGTCGTTTGCATGCTCACGGATGGAAACATGATTTTTTGGCATTTGACGGATAATTTTACATTAGGTAAATTAAACAGTTTTCGACTTCATCAGTCGGGAATTAATTGCTTCGCTTTCACCGAAATCGAAGTCGGAAAATATTTTGTAATAACAGGAGGAGACGATAATAAAATTTGTGCTTCCGAAGTACAAATAAACGAAAATAAAATACAATTGAAAGAATTATGGAATAATAGTAACGTACATTCGTGTCAAATCACCGGTAAGTTCGGGTACATCAAAATGTAAAATTAAAAAAAAAAAGAATTTTTTTTTTGTAATGATGATAATAATATTTTTTCAGGTGCAAAAATTTTAAAGAATATATTAATAACGGCATCAATTGATCAGAGAATAACATTGTGGAAATGGTCATTATTAAATAACGAATATAAAATGGAATATTTAAATCAACATATGACATCAATTTCTGACGTTCAAGGAATCGATGCGAAAATGTGTTCATCAGACAATAATAATAAAATAATATTAACAATTTATGGAAAAGGATTACAAGTTTTGGAAATAGATGTCGGTTCAATTATTTCCAAATGATTTTTGTATCATTTATTTATTTATTTATTTTTTGGTTCGAAATATTTATCAATTGAAGAATAACGTAATCGGTATTAGAAATCATAGTAATTAAGAAAAACTAAAGTCTGCGAACCGTTGAAATTTATGTTAATTTAAAAAAAAATGAATTTAGATAAAATCGGACATATTTTGGGGGATTTGATTTCATTTCATTTCATTCGACGTCAATCATTTTTAAAGGTTTTTATATAACTATTATTATCATTATTATTTTTTATTTTTAATTCAAAAAATAGTTTTCTTTCTTTTTTATTAATATATATTTTTTATTCGAAGAAATTTGAAATGGATGAAAGAAAATTATGTGGGAAAACTTGTGGAAAATGTTTTTAGGTACTTTTTTTGCTTACGTAAAGTCGAGACGAATGACATTCTTTTATTTTTGAATTTAAAAAATAAGGTAAATATTTTTTTTTTTTTTTTGATAATGTTTTGAAACAATTTTGATAATATACTTTTTTATTTTTAAAATAAGAAATATTTTTTAAAATAAAATTAATTTTCCAAGGGAGAAAATTTCAATAAAATGAATTATTAATTATAAAAAATGTAATATTTATTATTATTTAAATATTAATTTAGGTTTTAGGAATTGTTTTTTTTTTTAGACTTTTTGATCACATCTCGCTTTCATTATAACGAAAGGTGAAAGTCCATAACAAATCATAATAATAACGTGTTCATTTTGGCGTGTTGCATGCCGTTACATAATAATAATAATAATAATAATAATGACCCCAAGTAATCTCCTGCAACTTTAAATTATTAAATTCATCAATAATTATATATACAAATTTTTTTTATATATTTTTTTTATTCCATTTGGAAAACTTATAATCAACTTGCCAGATAATATTTTAAGGTGAGTATAAGTAAATTTAAACCTCCTTTATTTGTATTTTTTTATTTTAATGTTTTTTTTTTTTTAAAGAGAAATAATAATAATAAATAACGTAAATTATAAATAATTTTTTTTTTTTAAATACCAGGTGAACATCTTAATTTTGTTTGTTAAATTAAATATTATATTTTCAATTCGTTATTTATTATTATTATTATTATTAATTTTTTATTAAATTTGACTTAGATTAGGGATGATGATATACAACGTACAAGAAAAGAACGTTTTTTTTTTTTACCAAAGAAAAATTTTAACGTATGGCTTCTACGAACCTTATTAGCCGTGAAAAAAATTATGGAGGCCCCGAAAAAAAAGGAAAAAAAAATTATTTAGTTATTGAAGATGTCAACGAATTACATTTACGTCATGTTTTAATATTATTAATTTAATTTTTAAGATGCTTAAATTTAATTTGGAACAAATCACCGGTCGTATGGCCTGCGGAGAAGGACTTCATTGGGATAAAACAAGGAAATGTATGTACATGTGCGATATTAACAGGAGCATGGTTTTTAGATATGATCCATCGACAAAAACATTACACGAAGCTAAAGTCGGTAAATATTATTATTATTATTATTATTATTTTTGTATAAAACATTACGTAAACGATTTCTCGCGAATTGAAATAAATTCTTCTGACTGTGATAATTTCATTTTAACAACAGGACACAAAAATGTCTGATAAGGGAAATCGATTACACCGAATTTTTGTTTTTTTTTTTTTTTACTCTCTCTCTCTTTTTTCTCCCTCTCCCCTCTCATTTGTTTTAACCTTTTGTGTAAAATTATTAATTGTCTAATTTTTTTTTTTTTTTTGGTATTTTTACAGATGCTCCGTTTGTTTCATTAATCATTCCAGTTAAAGACACAACCGACAAGTTTGTTGTCGCCATTGGTAATTCAATAGCTATTATGAAATGGGATGGAGTGAGCAACAGCGTTAAAAAAACAGATTTGAACGTACTACACACGGTCGAACAAGACAAACCGAGAAATCGTTTCAACGATGGAAAATGCGATCCCACGGGAAGAGTTTTTGCCGGTACAATGGGTGGTTTGGTCAATGGGGTATGGGAAGAAAAACAGGGAAGCTTTTACTGTTTTGAAAAAGATTCGAAAATGAGCGTCGCTTTTAACGATGTCGGTATCAGTAACGGACTTTGTTGGAGTTCCAACGGGAAAACATTTTATTATGCCGATTCATTAAGGTATTGCGTTGACGCTTACGATTACGACACTAAAACGGGAAAAATTAGTGAGTTATTATTATTATTATTTGCGAATTATCGTTAACTAATTTAAATTTATTTATTATTTGTTTTGTTAATGTAAATTTTAACGAAAATATACATATTTTAGGTAACAGAAGAGTAATTTTTGAACTGCCGAAAAATGGTATTCCAGGAATTCCAGATGGTATGACGATCGATTCGATGGGAAATTTATGGCTTGCCGTTTACAACGGTGGCTGCGTTCTCTGCATAAATCCAAATACGAAAACGTTGATAACTAAAATTCCGATGCCTGGAAAATACATAACTTGCGTTCAATTCGGAGGTGACGATTTACAGGACCTGTACGTTTCATCCGCCACAGTCGAAACACCAAAAGAGGATTTGATAAACAGTCCTTATTTGGGAGGTACGTTTATTTTAACCGGTCTCGGGATTAAAGGTTGCGAAAGTATTCCGGCAGATATTTAAATAAAATTTTATTTTTAAAAAATAAACACAAAATGTCTTTGTTGTCCAAATAAATAAATAAAAGAAGGAAAAAAATTCTTATTAATGCCACATGTTGAAATTAAAAAAAAAAAATTTTTTAACGGATATTTAAAATGATTTAAATAAATTGATAGAAATTATATTTAAATTAAATTAAAATTTTATTAAAACACGGTATATTGTTTGACAACAAACTGATGACGTAATTTCCCTTTTTATTTATATATATTTATCAAGCAGAAATTCGTTACAAAAAAAAAAAAAAAAAAAATTATTTCGTTTTCCTTTTTTTGTTGCTCCCTGAAATTTACAATTAATTATTATTATTATTATTATTAGAATTTTTTTCGACGTGTCAAAAACCAAAAAAAAATTTTTTTTCGTCCTTCCCTCTCCCCCTTTTTTTCGTTATTGACTAGTAAAGTTTTTTTTATAGTCTTTAAAAATTTCGATTAATTTTTTTTTCCGTTATTTCAATCGACTAGTTTTTTTTTTTTTTTTTTTTTTTTTTTAATTCAGTCTCATTAAAAATAATTTTCAATGGTGGTCAATAATAATTAATTTTTCTTTTACAAATAAAAAATGAAAGAAATAAAATGGAAATATTTAAATTTGTAATTTTTATTACAATTTTATTATCCATTCGCGTAATTTCCTTTGAAAATAACAAAAAAAAAATTTTTTTTTTTGCAAAATTTAATTTTAAATTACCAGAATTTTGGTTCGTAGTTATTCAAAAAAAAATTTATTATTATTATTATTATTTTGGCTTAAGGCACCAATACTTTTTCGATCAAAACAAAATTTTTTTTGTGAAATAAATTAATAATTTTATTAAGAAAATTACGCAAATGGTTTTTATTTTATAAAAAAAAAAAAAATAATAATAATAATAAAATATTAAACATTTTTAATACATTACATAATCGATTCAAACGGAGCAAATTATAAATTTAATTAAAATAATTATTAATGGCACTGTTTGACTAACATTTTTTTAAAAAAAAAATTAAATTATGCTCATCACAAACCACATTTCTTAATAATAATACATAATAATACTGTTTATGGCATTTAAAAACGAAAATATGCAATAATAATAATAATAATAATAAATTAAACTTAAAACCTAAAATTTTATTTAAACTTAAGTACAAAAAAAAACTAAAAAAATTAAACTAAAAAAAAATAAATGCAAGATTTTAAAATACGTTAAAAAAAATTATTAATAATAATAATAATAATAAAAATGAAAAAAATAAATAAATTATTTGTACTGTGGATTTGTTAATTTAAAAAAATAATTTACATAACTTGATAATAATAACTAAATTATTATTATTATTATTACTTAAATTTAAAAATGTATGACGATATTGAAAAATATAATTCAATGTCATTAAAAATAAATAAATAAAAGGTTAGCAAAAAAAAACTAATTAAAATTAATTAGTTATTTAAATTATTTGGCATACATCACATTTTCTTAAAAATAATAATAATAATAATAATGACTTGGCACTGAAATCTACAAATAAGGCATATTTAAAATTAAATGATTGGTAAAAATTTAAATTAATTATGACTTGATTGAATTGGATTCATAATAAAAACAAAAAAAGTTTTTAAAAAAGTAATTAAATAAATTATTTCAAAGAGAAATTTTTTTTAAATTACAACATAAAATAATAATAATAATAATAATCCAGTACTGTCGTTATAAAAATGAAAAATTAATTAATTTACAATTGTGTGAGATCACTAAAAAAAAAAAAAAAAACTTTGTCGTTAAACATTAAAAGTTTCTTTTCTTTTTTTTTTTTTTTTTCAGACTATACATAACGGATTTATACAATTAAAAAAAAAAAAAAATCCGTTACGCAAGTTCTTCTTCTTCTTCTTGTAAAGTATGGCACAATATGGCCTAAAAAGACCTTTTAATCGCAAGAGAGAATACAAAAAAAAAAAAAGAAAAATTTATCTATAAGACTTGAGCAAATCAAGTTGAGAAATCCATTCTCAGGTCGGCGGTTTTTTTTTAGGTTTTTTAGGATTTCTACTTCTTGATTTTGCTTTACATAAAGGACAAATGGGAGCGTTACGATGAATTTGCTGATGACAAGACAGGCACGATTTCATTGGTGGAGGTTGTTGTCTAAATGTTGGCGTCGGTCCCGGCAAAGTTGGAATATTTGGTCTTTGCAAATCCTGTACAGCTTTGCTGTGGCTGGGTCCTAAACTTATTGGTGGATGTGGAGGAGGAGGTAAAAAAACAGATGAAGGTCCTGCGGCGTGCGTTTGGTGTGCCGCCATAGCAAAAGTCGATGCGGCAGCAGCAGCAGCAAAATGAAGCTCGGGCCTCCAATCCGGTTTTGGCGGAGGAAAATGTTTTTGAAAAAAACTAAACGTGAAATTTAAAGAATTTTTAATATAAAATATTACTAATCTTTAAATTATTTTAATGGCATCATGTGATACAGTGATTTCGATTGTCACACAATAATAAATGCAAAAGGTAAGTGAATTTGAATTAATAACTTATTCGCTATCGTTTTTAATTAAAGTTTCTTTCTCACCCTCGCCATGATAATTTTCATAAAATTTCCTTTCTCAAATGTCAATATTAACTAAACTCTTCAGATAATCTTATCAGTCACAAATTAAAATGACTTAACATTTTTCCCTAATTAATAAAACAAAAAAAATTAAAATAAAATAGAAAACTTACTCTTGACCAATTAAATCACTATCAGATTCATGAAGATCAGGTAAACGATCTAAACCTAAATATTCGACTCTCATTCTATCAACTTCCAATTTTAATGGTAAATATTCATCATGAAATCTTCGAGCTGCTTCAAGAGCTCTGTTTCTAGCTTCCTCAGATTGCTTTATAACATTTTCCATCTGTGTATATATGAAAAAATCTCATTTATTTTATTTTCAACAAAATTTAAGAGCAGAGTAAGTTGATAATAATATTATTTAAATTAGGTTAAATAAAAAACAGCATAATTAGGTATACTAAAAAAAACTCACCGAATTAATATCCGAATGTATTTGCCTTAATTCTTCAACATGTGCCATTTTTTCCTGAGTAAGTGCTTCCATTTCTTGTTTGTAATCTAAAAGGCATTTTTCTTCTCTATCTTTTGCTTCCACTTCTTGTAAAATTCGTGCTTTTAATTTTTCCATGTGAATTGTTTTAGCCCTGTAATTGTGTTGTATAATGTTGTGAAGAAAACATACACACGTAATTAAATTATTTTTAATTACAGATCGGTGTAAAATTTATTCACTTACCTGACATCTCTCAAGGCTTCTAATTTGGCATAAAAAATACGATCCTTTTCTGTAGACATTTTCATTTAAAAAAATGAATTAAATCCAAACGCACGCAAATTCATATATACGGTATATCTATATAAAAATCGTTTTATTATGTTCGTATAAAAACCATGCTAAAAATCAATTACGAACAATCAAATGATTCAGTTTAAAAAAAAAAAAAAACTTCACTTGTTATTTAAAAAAACATATTTCAATCGATTTCTTCTTCCTTTTTTCGATTTGAAAGGATGCATCTGGTTTTATAATTGGCACTTACAATGTAAACATTTTACGAACATTTCATGAATAAATATTACTTTATTTACCGATGAATTAAACACACAATATCTTAATATCTACGTCGTTATATTTATTTTAATTCAAACAAAGGGTCCAAGATAAGCAATTGTAATAATATTAATAATAATAATAATGATAGAAATAATAATAAGCTTCCATGTTTTAACCACCGTTTAAGGAGACATTTTTTTTAGCAACAAACAAAAAAGGTTTGACATCTCTTTTGACGGATGTGATAAGTTAAACATGATAGCTAAGAAAAGTTAATTTGGACAAATTTGTACTACGTTAGTCAAATCAAAAGCTAGTTACTTGATTTTAAAAAAAAATTATATCAACGATTTAAACTCGCATTTTATTAATTTTAAAATATTAACGAATGAATGATTTGTTAATCGGTTGCAAAAAAAAATAATTTAAAGTTTTATTGCAGTGTTAATAAAGTATTAATATCATTTCATTTCCGTCATCCATTTTTAACTTTCGTTATCTGGCTTCATGTCAAGATTAGCACTGACATCTAATTGATTATTAATTCTCTTTATTTTGCGTTATAAAATAATTATTTTCACGTAAAAATGAAATTTAAAATGAATTCAAAGGTTTTAATTATTGAAATTATTTTTTGCTTTTGTGTAATTCATTCTTTACCAAATCAGGTTGGAAACCAAAGTAAGTAAAACGAAGAAATATTTTTAGTGAAAATTGAGAACTCAAAAAATTCAGGTCATCGAGGAAAAGAAATTATTTTTACTTTACCTTTATAAAATTATTTTGTTTAACGTTAACGTTTATACTTTTTTCGAATAATATATTTTATGAATTTTTCATATTTTCCTTAATCACATATGGTAGAATGTTATTTTATAGGATTTATTTTTAGTCTTTTCGAGAAGTATACCAGGAAAAATTTGTTAAATTGTGACATTTTTACAAAACGTTTATTTCGTTTAATAATTGTTATTATTTTAAATGATTAAAATTGCTGAGTATTGTCTTAAATTTACAAATTATTATTTTTATGGCGTCTTGATTTAAATAATAAAATTTTAAGTTTTTAATCTCGAAAATTATATTTTTTTAAATTCAGAATATTTTAGGAAAAAAAAAATTTATTAATTAATGCGTCGTCTATAGTCTGAAGTATAAAATATCAATAATTAATAATTTATTTTAAAAATGAAATTGATATCAATTACGTTTTAAATATTTATTTAAGTAATGATTTTTTTTTATTTATTTTTAATTTAAACGCAATTAATTATTAATGTAAAATCATTAAATTGATTTATTTTTTTTTTGTAAATGTACAAAAATCAATAGTTTTATGCCAGTTTTTGTTTCTTGAAGTTAAGTGGTTGTAAAAAACATGTTTTTTAAATTAAGTTAATTATATAAAAAGATAAAACTATTGATTTAATTTTCATTTAATGTTATTTTATTATTAATAATATGTATTTTGTTTGTTGAGTAACAATACAAAACTAGTTATTTAAAATTTTTTTTTTTTTAATACAATAATTTTGTTTTGTAGGTTCGAGTGAAAGTAAGTTAAAAATTGAATTTGATACTACAACTGAAGTTACATCAACTACAGCAGCTACAAATTCCACTCCTGTTACTCCTCCTTCAATAGTACCAACACCCTCGACCAATACTACTGTTCCACCTCAAGCTAATATCACAGTTCCACCACCACCTACAACTCCAGTTCCGATAAAACCGAGTACCTTAGTTCCAGTGCAACCTAACGTTACCGTACCACCAGTTCCAGTCACTACAGTTCCTTCCGCATCAACGACTCCAGTTCCTTTGACCACTAGTACTTCTACTGCTACACCGACTAACACATCAATTACAAATGACACTACTACTACTACTACCACCACCACTACCACTACTACTACTGTAGCTCCTGTTACCTTGACAATGGTTACTACCAGTGAAGCTCCTCATAAAGATGTGCTAACCAATGAAAGACAGTTTGATGGTCCCAGCTTTATAGGTGGAATAGTTTTAACAGTTGGGTTAACTGCTATTGGATTTATAGCTTTCAAGTTTTACAGGGCCGATAGAGGTGATGCAGTTGAAAATTATAGAAAATTGTGAAGTTAAAAACCGAAAAAATTAAATCTACCACTGATAGGAAGGAGCCTTGAATCTACTTATTATTTTTTTCATAGGAAATGTTTAAATTGTTTTTCTTCAATTTTATTTTTAGCACTTTCAATTTGTTTAAGTATATTTTTAGAATATCAGCTTCATTACATAATTACTCTAATTTAGTGTTGAATTTTTCATTTTTTTTTTTTTTTTTTCGAATTAAAGAATGATATTTCAAAATGCCTTCGATTCATTAGTTACAAATTATGTTTTATCGTTTAAAAAAAAGAAAATGCTTCACCAAATATTATTCGATATAAATTTTAAGATTTTAACTTTTATTAATGTAAAACTTTAATGAAAATTTAAATGATTTTTATT